>NC_056585.1:13609393-13801428 GCF_018340385.1 Cyprinus carpio | reverse complement strand
AGTTATTAAAAAAGTGAAACTGTCACTGATTCACCTCTCATGTCAATCAACTCTGTGTATTTTCTTTCTCGTAAACGATTCGCTGTGATAAACTTAAAGGTCCTTTTTGGAGGATTGTCACATTTAAATTTTTTCATTACAAAGTAATTACGGCATTCATTTATGTCATTTGCAAATTCTGTATGTTTATGTCCGTAAACAAAGACATTTTCTTGCTGTATGGTGAATTAAATGGTATTCTATATATAAATATATAAAATATATAAAAAAAAAAATATATATATATATATATATATATATTATATATATATATCGCTAATATATATATATATATATACTATATATATATTTATGATATATAACTTTTTTTTTTAACATCATATTTTTTCAATAATTTTTGGTTCTGTTATATCTGGTTTTGATATATTTTGTTTTATGGTAACACTTTACAAAAGTTTCAGTGTTTAGTTAATGTTAGTTCGGTGTATGACTAACATGTTACAAACATATAGTACAATACATTATTAAAGTATATTTTAATAATCTTTGCTAAACAAATTTTGATTGTAATAATGCATTAGTAAATTGTTGCGATATTAACATTAACTAAGATTAATACATGCTGTAAAAACTACGTTCATCTTAGTTAGTTAACGTAAGTAGTTCAGTTTAACATGTTAACCTAGTTATAGTCGTTATTATTTTAAAGATCTTGTTTCATTATTTCTATAATTGAATTATATATAATTCTATATTATTTATATCTGTATTTTATCAGGGATGAGTCAGCAATAAATAGTAGATCTTGCAATGCACTTTTAGACAATCATGATATAAATTGCTGCCAATGCCCAGCAAATGTGCACGTGAATTCTGCTCTCTATCTGTTAACTCTCTTTTTCTCACTGACTCCACCACTTCTCAGTTTCCAGTGAAGAATGAGCTGCTTCACAAGGAAGCTTCTGGCAGTCTCTGCTTGTGGAAATCAAATGGGTTACGGTGTTCAGAGGTGATAACTGATAGCCAGTCATATTTGTCTGTACTTGTATTTGGTCTGTCTGCGCAACCCAATGTGTCTGACATGCTTAGGGGCTCGTGCTTCTGGCAGAAGTTCGTAACGTAAACATGACATGTGTAAAATCCATGCCCACGGTCCCCATGAACAGGAAGGGCTGTCACTCTGGAGTGCCTTCTCCTCTCACAATATTCTTCCTATGATTAGTTAATGGAATTAAAAATCCCAATTATAAGCTTTGACACTGATTATCCACACACTATTAGTCTTATTAGTTAACAATGGAAAACTCAAAAATCAAACATGTTGTATCATCATCACAGCTGATTCAGTGGCTGAAAGGTATGTAAAGCATTTTACATTAAGGTTACCATGCCCACAAACTAATTTGTGGTAACTTGGCCATGGCTTAAATAAAATTCTTTTCTCAAACTGGAGGGACAAGGACAATCATGTCTCATGTTTGCCCCCAAGATTTTCACATCAATGCTACAACCTGCCCTGAAAGAACGATTCGCTTCCCCAAAAACTGAGCTTGTGGTGACAGTCATCATGAATGATAAACATGCCGCTAGTTAGATGCTATACTTAAAAACCATCTAGTGCTGGAGTTACAAGTTGTTTTCCTCAGACTGTGTTGTTGGTCACTATTTAAAAAACCCGGCATTTTGCATTTTGAGCCAACCTTTCATACCTGCATGCCTCATTAGACTAGAGTTTTGCCTAGCCTGGGGTTTACGGAGGCCAAATTGCGTGTTTAATAGGCGAATCAGAACCACATGATCATGTACATCCAATATACGTGTGTGTTGGTGTGTGTGTGTTGTGTCTATATATATTACACACTACTTATGCTACATCTCACGTTCTTAACCTGCAGATTGTTTCAAGATGAAATCAAACAGGAAAATAGCAGTTTCACCAATTATGAAAATGCCAGTTTATATGCCCACATGCCATTTTTTATAACATCGTATTTACATTATATTTAAATGTGGTGAAAACTCATTTTACTAATTTGAAAGAAAACTAAGTCAAGGCCATCTGTGTTGACTTTTCTGATAGAGCCATCTGAAACTTTCATTAAGCTTCATCAATTATGTCATTTACTCCAGCCTGGAAACATGCTTGTTAATATTAATAACAAAATTGTATGATGAAACGTTATTGTTAGAATGGATGGACCCAGTCATAACTATCCCAGACTGAATGTTTGATCGGATATTGATTTTCATTCAGACAATAACTGCAGGACATAATTAGGACCAGGCTATTGTACGACATATGCAATGTAAGGTGAAAACTGAACACCAGCGCAGAAACTTCTTCCTTTCGTCTTCCCGAGGCTGCTACCTTCTCGGGATCGCAGACTAAAATGATGGCAACTCTCGATTGGGCCCTGAAGAACTAGAGTTGTTTCAAGGGATCTGCCACTGATGGTCAACTTTATTAATACACTCCCTGCTACAAAAAATCAGGTCACACTTTTGAAAGTTTGAAAACATGGTTAATTCAGTTCCCCTACTATGTCCAGCTAAACCAGAAGAGCTGACAGCAGAACCATCCCCTAAAACTAAATTCAGCTTTTAAAAACGACTCATGGCCAAACTAGAATATTTTTTTTTTTGACATTGTAAATGGATGCCATTGTAGGGGAAAAAACTGATTTTAATCCCAAAAAATATCTATTTAAGGATGGTGCTTGCAGCAGAGGAAATCATTGGTTGAAACAAAATAGCCTTTTTTCAGGTTTTGCTGTTTTGGTTTATCCTCACACCTGGGTCTTTTTAGTTTTAAAAAACTGATTTTTTTGTTTTCCCTCTGCTTTTTTCTTCTTTTTCTTCTTCTCTTTTCCCTTTTTTTTTCCCCCCTTTTTTCCCCCGGATGTTATTGTTAGGTTAGAGGTCAGCTAATGAAGACGACTTTGGCCACTCAATTTGAGTAGATTCTTGCTAAATGAGGCAGAATCCCAGTATATAGCATAGGAAAATTTTTACACTATGGGAATAACACTATGGAATGCAAGGTAAGCCCCGGTACAGAAATTAAAATAGGTGGTAGAGATGTTGCAAACCACATACTCAGTCTGGAATCGGATCCATTTGCAGGTCAGTGATGTCAGATGTATATCCTGATGACTGTTCAGGCCTGTGTTTGTGACATACAATGATTGTTTGACAGGAGTTGGCAGTAAGGGAACTTCCTTCAACCTGTCCTATAGCAAGCAAATAACTTAATCAAATGCAGCAAGGCCTTCACTTTCAACTCAGCAGTTGTCAGACACGGGGTAAGAAGGGGCACTTTACATCCCAGACTTGAGGAGACGGAGGTCGCTGGGGTAAGAGCCGTGAAGGACATACTGTAGAGTGGTCGTGTTGAACAAGATTCTTTGCTATTAAGCAATTTATTTTAAACATGCATTTATCTCAGTTTCTACAGACATGCTTTTTAAAGGACGCTTCATGTTGTATTTCAGATTGCTGGGAGATTTTTAAGTCAGTGAACTGATTTAAAGGATTTAGGATTTAGACGTTTACAATAATATTTAATGTTTGTTTTATTGCAGTCAATTTTTATTATATGATGCTGTTAATGATTTTCTGAGATTTGAAAAAAGGTACAAAAAATACTAATTTCATGAGGTTATGAGCTTGTTCTGCAATACATTTTATTACATTGTACAACTACATTTCCATCATTCTTTGTGGCAGCACAAAAAAAGGTAAAATACACAGACACAGTACCAATAACGCACCTAATGTGCATCATTTGCTTTCAGTTGGTTGCAGTAGCACTGAAAGCCTTCCTGTCTTTGTCAGAAAGTGAAAACACAACAGTCCATTTTTCATCTATTTATATCACTTGCACACACATCATGTCATAATTGCAATTTCCAAACTCCTAAGTAGGAACTTCCAATGGAGAACTTGAAAAGTCCTTGAAGAGTCATATAGTAAACCTTACGGAATAATAATAATAAAAAAGCCAGTTTAAAAGTATAGTTTATCAATGAAATTTAAAGTCAGTTTGACCTTTCTTGTCACCGCGACCGTAACTGAATAAACCGTATTTGGAAAAAGTGGAGCTCTGTATACATTCAGATAGCTCATATATAAATCATGTCTTCTGTTCTGTATACATGAATAGCTCTTTTCCCTCCTCTACACTTTCCCTTGACGATCAGCTACTGTAAACTGAACGCTGTAATGTTTAAGATGTCCACCAATGTTCCTCTAAACTGCTCATCTTGTGTTGGATGCGTAGCCTGCATAAACAGTCCAATGTAAACTTTATTTGACAATTAATAATCACAATTAAACAGTGGAAATAATGAGCTGTTCAGATTTTTGTCATAATAATGCAGATCTTGTGGGAATGGAAGGCTTTTAAACCTCATGTACCAGTGTTGTCTTGGGTCAGCTGCAGTTTTAGTCCTTCTGTAATCAGTGTTGCATTATCTGTAAAGCTCAACCACAAACAGTAAACACACACCAGCTCTGAAGCAGCCGACATTCATCACTCTTAAAGCTGCTCTTCTTATAGTCTGATTAGTTTAATGTGTAGGGCCTAGACAGCGGTTAAAGGGCAGGAGGGTTTTTAGCTCATTTGTAACAGATGTGTATTTCGTGAAAGATGTTTGTTCTCTGTCTGTGCTCCAGATTAGACCTCTCCGATAGCAAACTATAGCTGGACCATCATATTGGCATCATACTGGCTCGTCACTCTGTCATTGGTTGATTGCTCTAGGCTCCTTCCACTTCTCCTGCACCAATCAGAAGCCCTGAATGCTTACTGATCCCAGCTGCAGTGGTGTAGAGAAAGTTTGAAAGCTCTTGTGGTGGATCAGTGTGATGGTGGTCAGAACACAGTATTGTCTGCCCATCCACATACTGTGGCTACACCAAACCTATGGGAAATGTTTTTTTTTTTTTTTAGCTTTTCCTCACAATATTGAAACAAACATCCTCTAAGGGGCCGCTTAGGTGATTATCCCAGTTAAACTGAGGAGAGGGAAACACAACATGGAGGAGGTTGCATACCTGCATGGTATTTTTGCCTCAAACCGGCTCTGTTTTCAGCTCTTGACTGGCATATTTTATCATACACATCATGACATGTGCTGTTATTGGCATCTGCTCTGCTTCCACACTGACCAGCAGGCTTTTCTGATGTCTCATAATTCAATAATCTGTCTCCTGGAATCTCTTTGTATGCGTTCCCCTCACTCTCCTCAGGGTCTACTGTATGTACGGTTAGAATGTACGGCTTGTGGGACTCAAAGTTGGTATGCAAAATGTGATAATATAGACATCAGGTGAGCCTAAAGGTCACTGAAAAAGGTTTCACTTCCTTAATACAGTCTTAAAAAGGTCATATCATGAGGAGTCAAATGTCCCTTGTATTTTTCCGACTTACAACTTTATGATGTTGCACAGATGGCATGTAAATATGCATATGCAATTCATTGATGCTATTGAGTGATCTGAAATGTGGCAGGACATTTCTTAGAGGTGTCGTTGCAAAAAAGCAGACCATTTATTTAAGACAAATGATAGTAAATAGTCATGAAGAACTGAAACTACAAAAAGCATGACATGACTATTGAAGCCCGTTTCCACCACCAAATAAAAAATAAAGAGGTATTTGTGACTCTCACAATTCTGACTTTTTTCTTTCAATTGAGAATAAAAATGAGAGAGAACCGAGAAGAAAAGTCAGAATTGTGAGGTATAAACTGAAATGTATTAAAAAATATATATATAAAACTGAGATATAAAAAAATGTGAGAATATTGAGATAAAAGTCGCAATTACCTTTTTTTTTCCTTTGGTAGAAACAAAGAAACAGAATTGTGAGAAGTTAACTTAGAATGCTGAGAATAAAAGTCAGAATTGCAGCTGTAAACTCAGAATTCTAAGGAAAAAAGTAAGACTTGTAAAATGTAAACTCACGGCTGCATGATGTAAATTCTGAATTGTGAGAAATAAAGTCAGAATTTTGAGTTTATATCCTGCAATTCTGTCTTTTTTTCTCAGAAATGCAAGTTTATATCTGACTCACAATACTGAGTTTAATCATCTGAATTCTGAGTTTGAATTGTTGGAAACAGGCTTCCATATATGACCCTTTTAGTTTTAGAGAAAACAAGCCCCCACCCCCCAACAAAAACTTCCACAAGGGAAATAAAGATATAACCCTGAAGGGACAGTTTGTTTCTTTTTTTAATGCAGCTTGGACAAATTCCCATTGTTATGTCTTTCTTCTCTCTGATATTGGTCTCTCTTTAAAATAACATTAGCATATGTGTTCAGCATAAACTGATAAATGTGTTTTTAACTTAATTTCATGTTCCTACTTATCTGTGTGCTACATACAAACTCTATTATTTGCAGTTAAAGATTTATATAAGTAGCATATGGAGTGTACAGGGCACATCATGGCCCCTGTTGTATATTAAGAATTGGGCCAGCGGCTAAAGTCAATTATATAAAGCAGATTGCACATTTTCTCGCTTGTAGCTTTTTAAAAATATTTTCTGTGAGAAATAGGTCCTTGTGTTTGAATAGGCTGATAAAGTAGATATGTAGATTTGCAAATGCAATAATTACTTGGCAGGCCGGCGGCGTGACCTCTGAGTGCATTAGACACCTCTGATTGGTCGAAATGATATTTAGATTGGTTCTTTTGCTTCTTTCCTTGAAGTGACACAACTGAGGCAAGTTACACAGTTAATACTTAGGTTCACGGGTTTGTTGAAGTCATTAATCTGAAGTATAACATTTAAAGCATTACATTTTATAATCCCCTGTGTTTAATCTAACTGTTGATTTGACTGAAGCATGTTCAAAAGTTTGGCAAGAAGTCTCTTGTGCTCACAAAGCTGTATTTATTTGATCATAATACAGTAAAAACAATTGTGCTGCTTTATATTTTTATGGAAACCATGATATATATTTCTCAAGATTTTTTAATGGAAATGACTAAAGGACAGCATTTATTTGAAATAGAAATATTTTGTAAAAATGGAACTGTTACTTTTGATCAATTTAATGCATCCTTGATAAATAAAAGTATTAATTTCTTTCTTCCTTTCATAAATAATTAAAAAATAATACTGACATCAAACTTTGGAACAGTAAAATTAGTGATGATTTTATTCATTTTTGTTCGTTATTGTTTTCCCATCAACCGCTCCTGAAATACCTGTTGCACTTGGATTCGATTATAGTATGTTACACTGGCCTACAGAAACTGATTTGTGTTGAAACTGATTTGTGTTGGATATTTATTGTGTGGTTTTTCATTATTGTGTTTAGTTTTCTTGTGTGGTGTTTTGCCTGGTTCACCGAATCGTCATTTCTGGCATTAGCGAATCATAAATCACCTTTAAAAATGTGGTTGGTTCAGGGTCAGCTTCAACCCATACACACGTGTAGCGTTGTACTGTCAACATGAAGGGGATCTCTCACACTCCGACTAATGGATGGCAAATCTGCAGGGCATTGTGTTTGATGACGTGTCCGCCCACACCACCGCCATATGTGACCCAGTATGGCGAGCAGAAGAGTTACTGGTGTAATTCAATTGGTTTTTGTTTGTGTATGTTTGCATCACTCTGGGTAATGTTGTTTGATTGTTTTTTTAATGGCTTTTTGATGGTGTTATTGTCTTTTCCCCTTTATCCAGGGCATTTTTTTTTATGTTGACACAAACAACATTATAAAATATTCGGGAAAGAGTTTAACTTTGCTGAAATTATGGTGACATCTCAGAGAAACATGGTATTGCTCAGAAGTGGCTTTTTCATAACTCTGGAAACTTGGTCTGTTATAAGTCAACATGCAATCAAGCTTAACCCTTTTTACCTTTTTAATTATTCTGCATTGGTTCAATCTAGCATGTAGTATCCACTTGTAGCATAAAAACACAATCTTATCGAATGCCTGATTCACTCTAAAATATGTCTAGTTATGTAAAGTGGGTTGCAAAAAACAGTAGTGTTATTTTAGTATTATTTATGTACTATTATAGTATTTATTAATATTTTTAATTTTAGTTAAATATTTTATTTAGATCTTTATTTTTATTTAAATTTTAGTTTTAGTCCTTTTAGTATTTTATTTTATTTTAGTACTTATTTTATTTAACTTATTTTGTACTTTTCTATTTTTATTTTTTAAATTAAATATTTATATATTATTCCATTTCAGCTCTATTTCAATTACCAAAACATTTGTAATGGTTTTAGTTAATAATAACCAGGGTTATTATAATTAATTAAAACTAAATCTGTGACTAAAACTAAAACCATTACTGATTAAATATACATTAACTGAAATAAAATAAAATCCAAAAATGTCAGTTTTATGTCAACATTTCTCATTTTAAGTTAGTTAAAACTTAGCTAAAACTAAAACCTAAATAAAAATAAATAAAAACTATATAGACACAAACTACTAAAAATAAAAAACGGCAAAATTACTAAAATTGTAACTAAAATATAAAAATAAAAACTTCAAATTCAATTTATTAATAACAAATAATAGTTTCTCAATGATAAAAAATAGCGCTGACAATAACAACACTGAACAACAGTTCATGTAATTAAGATTGTAAACTAATTTATGATGAAGTAAAGTTATAAAATAAAAAATAAAAAATGTGGATAGTATAGCTCAGATTATTTGGTCTAGTATGTATTTGATGAGAAATGTTTTAATCATAGACTTCTTCCTATATCTTGAGCACAGTTTGAGACATTATTGTGATCTCTTGCGAGTTTACTGAGGTTTTTTCTCTAGAGAAAAATATGAAAAACAAGAGACATCTTTATTTGTTCTTTACATAATTTCAATGCTTCCTAGGAAAAATGCTTGATGTTAAAGAGATTTTTGAGATTTATCTTTCCCATGGGTTTTAACAAACTTTGTATCATCATGAGTCACGTAATCAGAGTCAGTTGAACTAAAAAACAGGAAACGAGTGTAAAGGATGGTCAGCCCAATACGCTTAATTATACATACAGTACATGAATATTCAAACAAGTCAGAACAGATGAGCGGTCCGATTTTATTCAGAAATATTGCTGGAAGACATTAAGACAACAGAACACATCTGACCACAGAGAACAGCCAATAACTTGGACAACTGACTTGGAACAGGGATGCCAGACTATGTAAAGTCAAACATGACAAGCTGCATTTGTTTAATATTATATAGCCTAGAGTTTTTAGTTTGTTCCCATCTTATATGATCCATAAAGCACAGGAAAAGCCCAAATTATCACAGTAATCAAAGCGAGTGTGTCATTCAGGAACGCCCGACTACGCCCGATCAGTTTACTTGGACACGCACCAGATCATGTTGAGCAATGTACTGTGTTTAATTATTTTTAAAGTCTCTGAAAAGATGGACAATCCAGTCTGTGATAAGGGACATCTAGCCCAAGGCCAGTCTATTTGGAAAGTGTGACACATGGTTTGCTGCTGCATTATTTATCTTTGTTGGGTAATCTTAGCGTAATAGTTTGAGAGATTCAGTTGTGAGTTGCCTTCTCACATCTGGTATCCGAGCGTGTAATTGTGACAGAGATGTATAGTGTTTTGACTTCAGATGTCTTAGTTTGCTCCTCAAGTCACATTAAGACAATGGCAGTGCTTTAAAGAAACCCTTCCGGCTCAATGCAGTGTTTATGCCAGGAACCTCAGTTGCATTTGGCTGTGATCTCGCAAGCAACCAAAAACAATACTGCCAGCGGAAAGTTAAACAGCAGTGAAATCCCAGAAGAGAATACTGTGAACTCTATTGTCTAAATTGAGATAAGTTTCCTCAAAGTTGGACAAACATCATGTCCCATTAAACATGGATGCTTGACATATAATCCAGACTTGGCAGGTCTTCTACACTGTCAAAAATACATATATCAAAGGGAAATACTTAATTACCTCGGCACGGGTCTACATTTCATTGACACTTGAAATGTGTTTTTACCATATGCTATTGATTTTAATTTAAAATAATATTGCTTATGTCATGCAAATCTGTCACCATCATGTAACAGTTATGTATTAAGTCACATATGGAAGGTTCTTTGAGGTGTTTTCATATGTGGTTTTGTGTTTTCAGTGCACTGAAAGGCCAAGAATCTGATCTTGTTGAGTGAAGTGTGCCTGGCACAGATAGATTAAAAAAAAAAAAAAAAAAAAAAGTGTTTCATTCCGGACTTGTTTTTATTTTAAACTATGATTTGAATGTTTTATTTTCTTTCAAAATATTCACTTAATTTAAATCACACTAGATAAATGTAAAATGTGCATTTATATGAAAAGAATAGTCTATTAAAAAATGAAAACTGTCACTTATTCACTCTCATGTCACTCCAACTCTGTGTATTTTCTTTCTGAACTATTCGCTTAAAGGTCCTTTTTGGAGGATTTCACATTTAATTTTTCATTACAAATTAATTCCGTCATCATTTATTATTGCACATTCTTTATGTTTATGTCCGTAAACAAAGACATTTTCTTGCTGTATGGTGAATTTAATGTATGTATATATATAAATATATAAATATATTAATTCCGTTATATATATATATTATATATATATATATATATATATATATATAATTAACATTTTATCTAGTACTACTGTTCATTCTTAGTTCATGTTAACTTAAGTAGTTAAGTTAACATGTTAACATTATTCTATATTATTTATATATTTATTTTATCAGGATGGTCAGCAATAAATAGTAGATCTGCAATGCTTTTAGACAATCATGATATCAATCTGTGCAATTCCAGCAAAGTGCTGTGAATTCTCTCTCTATCTGTAACTCTCTTTTTCTCACTCTCTCCACACTTTCTCAGTTTTCCAGTGAAGAATGAGCTGTTCACTGAAGCTTCTGGCAGTCTCTGCTGTGAAATCAATGGGTTAGGTGTTCAGAGGTGTAAATGATAGCCAGTCATCTTTGTCTGACTGTATTTGGCTGCGCAACCAAATGTCTGAAATGCTTAGGGGCTCGTGATCTGGCAGAATTTCTCAAGTAACATGCATGTAAATACATTCCCAAGGTCCCCCTGAACAGGAAGTGCTGTCAATCTGGATGCCTCTCCTCTCACAATCTTCTTCTTATATTATTTAATGAAATAAAATCCCAATTATAAGCTTGACACTGATTATCACCCACTATAGTCTTATTAGTTAAACTGAAAACTCAAAAATCAAACATGTTTTATCAATCAACAGCTGAAGTGGCTGTAAAGGTAAAAGCATACATTAAGGTTACGATGCCCACAGACTAATGTTGTGGTCACTTGGCATGGTTAAATAAATTCTTTCCTCAAACAGGGACAAGAAAATCATGTCTCATGTTGCAAAGATTTTCACATCAATGCTAAAACCTGCTGAAAAGATTTCCGCTTCCCCAAAACCTGAGCTTGTGGTTTACAGTCATCATGAATGATAACAGGCTGCAGTAATGCTATACTTAAAACATCTAGTGCTTGAGTTACAAGTGTTTTCATCAGACTGTGTGTTGGCAATATTTAAAAACCCGGCATTTTGCATTTTGAGCCAACTTTCATACCTTGCATGCTCATTCAGACTAGAGTTTTGCCTAGACTGGGTTTAATGGAGTGCCAAAATATGAGTGTGTAATATGGGAATCAAGACCACATGATCATGTACATATATATGTGTGTGTGTGTGTGTGTGTGTGTGTGTGTGTGTATACTGTATATATTAAACAATAATTATGTACATCTCACTTTATAACATGCAGATTGTTTCAAGAGAAATAAACAGGAAAATAGCAGTTTCACCAATTATAAAATGACCAGTTTTATGCACATGCATTTTTATAACATGTATTTACATATATTTAAATGTAGAAACCTATTTTACTAATTGAAAGAAAAACTGTTTTAAGTAAACATTTAGAGGTCAAAGGCTTTTGTGACATGAGGCAAAAGATTTGTGATTGATCTTAATAGATGGCTTGTACAGTATGTCATTGAAATGAATGAGGGTCAGATTATCCTTCTCCCAGTTCTATTTTAATCATGTATTATGTTCAGCCAACTGGCGAGTAACTCATTGTAATCACTTACTACAAAGCCTCCTTACTTACTGTACTGCAAAGCTTGTTTTTACTAGCATCTGATACTTGGCGAGTGTTAATTTTGGACCCTGGACTGTTGTTTTGTAACACCTCTGTAGAACACAGATGCTGCCTGATTTGATTATATCACTGTAATGTTCTGCTTATGTGTGAGGAAAATCTTACAGTCTTACAGTCAGCTTATTCCAGTGTAAAGAGAACAATCACTTGCAACCATTAGAAACAACATGGTTTTGTTTATTTTCAGATAACATAAATACATCATTATGGAGCTTATTATGACTTTGAAAACATGTAAGAAACACATGTTTGCGCAGTGCGTTATCCGTTCGTGTGCAGTCCCATTTCCCGTGCTGCTAAATTGTAAGGACTAGTTGTGATTAATGACTTTAACCTCTTACCTGTCATAATGAGTAGCTACTTCATGACATTTTAACCTGGATCCCAAGCAGCTTTGGTCATGCAGCATATGACGGAGCGTGAGTCTGAACATCCTCTTGCTGTTCACTATTATAATCACTCGTGCTAATGGGAGAGCCACCCAACGAGTGTCTGGGACCCTGTTGAGTCCGGCCCCTCTCATAAACACCAACACTTCCAGCGTCTACACACAGATGGAAATGTTTCACTGCCAGGCGGTTGAGGATGGATGGACAGGGTTGTTTATCTGGAGGTCAAGCGAGTTAACACTCCATCACGCAAGGGCCAAACTCTTAATAGCCGCACTTACACGGGTAAACGCAGACCCTCACACATTACATTTACAGGCTAATCGTGGGTTCCATATGTTTTTTTTTTTTTTTTTTGGTACAGTGTGGCTTAAATGTTGATTTTTTATTTTAAATAAATTTGTGTTAAAGAGGTTGTTTTTGTTTTGGTGTTTTTTTTGATTTGGTTGGACAATGATGGCTGTGCGGATGCATAAAACAAATCTCTGAATGTTTAAAGCTAAAATGTGCTAACAAACTGTTATTCTGGGTAAAAAAAAATCAGATGTATTTTATTAAAATCATTTGAGCGAACAGTGTTATTCAAATCAAAATACCCGATGGCCAGGTTTCATCTGCTCTTCTTTGGCTGGTCAACAAAGTTGAAACAGACACCATAAAGCCACATAAATAGGAGGAAACTCAATGAAGCTGTGCAATTGCATATCATATTTAAGCCTGAAATACAGTCAGGTATTTTTGGAGTTAATGCAGTACAGCACAACACTGTTCATAAGCAGAGATCATATAGTTTTACACAGTCATGTTCCCTGCAAAAATAATGCTAAAATTGCACTTTTGTTTAATAGCGCATGAAAAGCATGACAAGAAAGCAAGGATGTTCAAGGCATGAAGGTCTGGTCGTTGTCATATTAGTTTATATATTACAAGGATACTGCCAAATATCTCTTCAATGTACAATGGTTGCTGTTTTATGCTTTGTCTTTGAAAAAATATGGGAATTAGAGATCTAGTCTCTTGATTTTCTATATATTTTTGAAAAGAAAAAAAAAAACACTTTAAATCATCAACTAAAGTTTGAAACTAAAATAACATAGATTTATATAGTTATTATGGCATTTCAAAAATTATTTTTTTACATGATTCAAATTATTGCATGTATTTGTTACATTGCAAGACTGCTAAAGTGAACTACAAACAAGTTAATTTATGGAAAATAGTGATTTTGTGTTGATTTTCTATATAATTTTGGTATTTAGAATAAAACTTTTTTTTTTCAGCATGAAGGAAAATTCACTTTGGTACCTGGATGAATCGTACAAAACATGTCAGGAGCATGACCAGGTTATATTTCGATATAAAATCAAAATAAACATTTTAGAATTGAAATACATTTATTTACATATTTATTTTATATTGTATTTATTATAAATTAATTTTTACATAAATGTCACGATGAAAAAAATCTTAATGGGATACAAATAGGGGGGGGAATATAGCCTCCCTTGATTTGGGGGTGAAATTTGACCTGGAATTCATCAGAAAATGATCATGAGTTTTTATTTGATTTTATTTATTCATTTTATTTACCCTACTAATAATGATAATGTACTTAAAAAGCTCAGTTTAGTTTAAAATTGTACAAAAACAAGGTCTTGAAAACACATGGCTTTTTGATTGCTGTTTAACACATGACACTTGAACCACCTCACACATACAGCATATGTGCACGCAAACACACTCACACACACTGGAATGTCCAGATAACACACCTCTCCTCTCCTCATTTGAAACGGTTGAGTTCGGCTCTGTTCGTGATCTCTCATGAGCAACAGCATTTGATTTAACAGCAGATTTCCTGCTCTGTTACAAGCTCCTCCAGTCAACATAAACCACCTGTCAGACATCCCAGAAAGCCAAATAACTCTCTCTGTTTCTGCGTTTCGCATGAACATGAAAGCAGTTTGTTAAAGTGTGGTGAATAATGCCTTGGTGATGAAAACAGCTTAAATTATCGATTTAAGTTTGAAAATGTAGATTTTCACTTCCAGCTATTGCAAGTAAGCCATATGTATATATGTTGGTTTTGTACATCCTGTAATTTGAAATATTACATGTACTTGTCACATTGCAAGACTGCTTAGGTAAATTGCAAAAAAAGTTAAATGATGCTTGAACATATAGTACTTTACAGCCTCTAAATTACACCCAAATTTCCAGCATGTTATAATATTAATACTATTATAGTTTTTGTTAATATTTTGAATTAATGTTTTTTTTTTCTGTTTTTATTTTAATTTTAGTTAAAGTCTATTTTAGTTAGTTTTAATAATTTTATTGTGTTTTTGTCATTTTTAATATTTTTTTAAATATATCTATAAAGTTTTAAATATTTTTATGGTAAATTATTATTATTTTTTTTCTGAAACTTTTTTTAAAGATTAGTACTTTTTGCTTTAGATCATTCAGGAAACATTTTAAAGTGAAAAATATTAAAATGGAACATTCAGGCACACACACAAAAAAAAAAATAATTATGGTACCACTGTACATTGTGTTTTTATTTTTTAATTTGCGGTTCTATTTGCGAATGGTAATTAATTGCATTACTTAAATACTTTTAAAGCATTTATTAATCTTTTTTTTATTTATTATGTTTTACTAGTACAGTATTAAAATTTTTAAGTTTACTAGTACAGTATATTAAAATAGTACTTATATTTTATTTTAAGTTATTGTTTTCATGGTTTTAGTTAACTTTAATCAACTACTCATTTAAAGATTTCATGTATTTTTTTCTATAGCTATGCAGAGAAACTGGTTCAAGTTCAATGTATTATTTTACCAGTGTTAGATAATTGAATAATAGATAATAAATTACGCTACATTTTCCTGGGATAAAGGGTTGTCACAGTGTTACCCCCACACATTATGGTATGAATTTAATCTCTTTTCCATTTTTAGACTTTAATTTGGTCAGCAAGGGATATTGGAGAGGAAAACACAGCTGTGGTTTAGGAACTGAGAAGATTGAATTCTTTGATTTCACTGTTGACGCTTATTGCGAACAGTTGTTGCGCCCAACACAAAGTCGGAGAAAAGCAATGTTTTCATTAGTTTAAGACAAAATGGCACAGGAGCTAAATGAAGCCTATGCATGACTATAAGAACCAGACCTTTTTGATCTGATAAGGATCGGAATTCGAGTGGTTAGATCGTCAAAGCTGAGAAAAATGATACACTTCAATTATCCGATTTCTTAATGTTAATGTAACGGGACAGCTATAGGAGAGAACATAGGAGACATTTAAGACCCCGGAGACCTCAATTGCATCCAGATTCAAGTTTTTAATCTCGCAGTTGTTACTGTTATGATAATTGTCCATGAGACAGTTCATCAAATGCTGACAGATAAAAAGCATGAGAGGCCCCTTTCGTCGATCAGTCTCAGTTCCTCATGGTGTTTGTGGGCTCTGTTGGTGAAGAACATAGTTACACTTGTATTTATAGCCATTGTGGTTTGGTCTTTTGTAACGTGAAAGTGTGTAGTGCAGTTAGCCACAAGAGCTCAAAGATGAAGTCACAACTCACTATTTTCACTATGTTGACTATGATTTGTGTTATCATACACCAACCCTGGAACATCATTACAATAGGGAAGGTTGAGCCGAAAGCCATATATGATACAGAACAGACCTCATGAACAAAAGAGAGAGCAATAGAAAGAGAATGTTAGAAGCTAGGTTTGTAACTAGGTTTGCAACTTCCAGTACACTTGTTACAGTGACCTTTAACCTCTGGAAAGGAATGTTACAGGTTTTATACAAGTTTAAGCTCAGTTTCTAATTTAAGCATCAGTAAGATCCTGGCGTTTGCATTGGATAATAACTTCAACAAGTTCCTCAGTTTGTAAAAACAAACAATAATTGTGTGTATGCTTATGTATTTACAGCTGAAGTCAACAGTGCACTTCATTCTGGAGGGAATTTGAAGCGGTAATGTGAAGCACATTTTTGTTACAACACAGGCGAATAAATGAACTTGTAAGACTGCTTGTTTTCAAACAGGTTTTGTTGCTGTGTTCATCAGGATACTGGAACAAACAGAAGTTAAGACGCAGAAGTTAAAACATGCAATATTGTTTAAAAGTTTGAGGTTGATACGATTTTTTTACGTTTTGGAAAAAAGTTTCAGCAAGATTTTGCATTTATTATAGATAGAAAAATTGCGGGGAAACAGCTGGTTAGTGCGTAGTTTGCTGAATAGATTTTAATTGTATTATGACTATAAAATCTGTTTTAGCTTGTTTTTACAAACTGACAGACATGTAGAATATATTTGCTGTTAATCGACAACATGTCACAGAGTTTAAAGGAATAGTTCCCCCAAAAAGTTATTTTGAATTTGAATTTGCTGAAAATTTACTCACCCTCAGGCCATGGTTTCTTTATCAGAACAGATCTGGAGAAATGCAGCATTACATCATTTGCTCACCAATCGATCCTCTGCAGTGAATGGGTGCTGTCAAAACAGCTGATAAAAGCATAACAATAATCCACAAGTAATCCACACAACTCCAGTCCATCATTTAACATCTTGTGAAGTGAAAAGCTGTGTTTGAATTTTAGCTGGAAGCAATAGTTTAAAATGTCTTAATGATGGAATTGTTTCTTACAGACACAGCTTGTCACTTCACAAGATCTTAATTGATGGACTGGATTTGTGTGCATCACTTGTGGATTATTGTGATGCTTTTAGCAGCTGTTTGAACTCTCATTCTGACGGCACCCATTTACTACAGGAGATCCATGATGTTGAATTTCTCTAGTTCTGTTCCGATGAAGAAGCAAACTCATCCTCAGCTTGGATGGCCTGAGAGTGAATAATTTTTAAGCAAATTTTCATTTTTGGATGAACTGTTCCATTAAGTTGAATTGAACCTTGAACATTCCTGTAAGGATGCCGGATGCTTTAGATTTAGCAAAAGTGAACCGCACTGGGGAAGTGAAACCATGAGACCCTTTCTTGACAATCTTTCTAATAGGGCTGGAATCAGCAGCGGTTGATTAACCTAGAACAATAACAATAATGCCAACAAGAAAAGTGTGTCTGCGACCCGAGCTCGTTAGCATCCCCCTCTCCTGCCTCGCTCAGGTATGGTTTCTATTTCACAGTACCTAAAGAAGAGAGGAGGGAAAGAGGTTGATGGAAGTGATTTAGTGCCCAGGGGACAGAGAGAAGAAGGGGTTAATCGGTTAACCAGAGGAACAGAGAGGAGGAGGGCCTGGCTACCGTCTGGGAGGTATTCCCTCAGCCGCTTTGTTCTGACTTTCATATACACGAACAGGAAGTGATGCGAGGTGCACAGATATGCACACTTCATCTGCATTTGTCTGTGAACAATGGATTTGCACCTAATCCAGATCATTTTAAGATGAAATCGTCCTGGTCTCTGCATCACAGATGTAGTGCTGTTTTTACACCTTTCTACTGCCTAGGTCAAGTTACTGTGTAAGTCTGGCTCATATGGACTTCTATAAGCGTGAAGCTCATGAAAACTGTCACGGCATGTCCAGGTCATATTTCATCCCAAAATAAAAAATAAATAAAAAATATTTAGCATAAAGAAAATAGTTACATTTATAGATAATATTTTTTTTTTTTGTATTTTACCAATTTTTTTCGTAACAATTAAGCAAATTTAACGATAATATTTTTTTTTTTTGAAGCAAAAAATATTATTTCATATATCTAAAAACACATATATATGTTGTGTGTGTAGGTAAGATGACTAGGGCTAAGATTTTGTTGTGTGTGTGTGTGTATATATATATATATATATATATATATATAATCTGTGTCTAGGTAAGATGTATTGTTTTAGTTTTAAATTGTTGTTTAATCTAAAACTAATGAAATATACATTAAACAAAAATGTACTAATTTAATCAAAACTAAATTTAGCAAAATTTCTATATTACTATAACGGACATTCTTCTATTGTCATGAAAATAATATAACATGAAAAATCTACTAAAATTTACTAAAAATGCTTCAATTTTTTTTACTATAGTTTAGTTTAGTTTGTTGTCAAATGTAACCCAGACATTTCTTTGTGGAATTGAAATATATTTTAATTAAGTTCATTATAACTTAAGCTTAGCATTCTCACAGGATTCTACAAAGGTCTGATCTGAAAATAATTTGAATCAATCCGTATGCTCAGAAACCTCAGTAATTTAAAAAGAAACAAAAATTGTTTTATATAAGACATTTTTCAAGTCATTACACATCTCTCCTGACTTCAGGTCCTCCTGGGAAACGTGGCCGGATGGGCAGAAGAGGCGACCCTGGTGAGTGCAATCTCTTCATTTATGTTCCTCATGCCTGATGTCTAGCCCTTTTCTATAAACATTGTTACCAGTGTGCCTAATTCATAAACATTAGATGTGACTGGGAGGAAGTCTTCAATGAATGTGGTTTTGATTCACCGTAGACCCTCAGATGATTCAGAGGTATTAAACTCAGACTGATGATGACTCAGCCATACAAAGTAAGATGGTGATCTATTTCTAAGTGAGCTGTGCGGTGGACACACATATGGCTCTCAAGGGCACAGACTGAGAGAGGTTTTAATGAAAAGAATCATTCATTGTCACGTCACTTGCAGAAGAAGCCATCAGTATAGCTTGTGAAGTTTAAGTTAGTGTTTACCTAAAAACATCCGTTATCTTTTGAATGTGTACAGTTTATACACCAGAACCTATATTCACCTTCTGACCATATCCGATTAAATCTGAGATTACAGCGTTCCCATACAACTGGCATTTGGACAGAATGACAATTCTTTACATCTGTTTTTCAAACTTGTTCCAGCACTGCTGCCCTGGGAGAGGAACTTCAAACGTTGGCAGAACACTTTATTTACATAGAGATAGTGGGTCATTTTGTCACTAAGTCTGCTAGATGTGGTTCTGTTTTGCTGTGCCTGCTTGTTGTAGTTTGGGTCGTGAAGCGGGCAGGAAGAGTCGAATGTTAAGACAACACCATTGCACAACAGTCTGTTTGTTTCTCTAGTGTGAGGGAGAAAATATGGTTGGAAAGCTGGAAGATATTTAGCAGACTAATCAGCGCAAACATTAGGCAGGTCGTAAGTGTCCATGATAATTCAAAAGTTAAAAGCGCTCGTTTAATTAGAACCCTCGTCAATTAAACGATTAATCTTTTTACTAAACAATTTTGATAACCGTAAAACACATTCTCATTATTTTTCTCTTTCAACATCTTACTCTTAAAAGCTTTCCAAATGGTGAGGCCATTTCGTTCACAATGGTCAGAACTTGACTGAGCTGAGTGAACATTATCTTTTAAACTCTTAAGAGTCTGCCAGCATCTAGACGCGAGTAAATGCCAACAACTTTCTGCCTCGTAAAACCTCAACACATCTTTTAAACCTCTTTTTCTTCTCTGAGGGTCATAATGCTTATCTGATGAACATTTCAGAAAAAAAGGTTTAGAGGTTTTTGTTAAGTGTAATTTTGTGTTATTATTGAAGTTAAACTGAAAGTTTAAAGACATTTGGATTGTTTTAAATGTCTCTTTGTTGTTGTTCTTTTATTTTTCAGGACCCCCAGTAAGTACCTTGTCCTCACACTTCAAAATATTGACATGTTGCAGATATGGGCTCTGTATTGTGGTAAGGCTGATAAAATGTTTAAAGGGTGAGACATAAAACCTGAGAAACACCCTTCAAGTTCTGGAATCTTTTTTTTTCTACATTTGATAATATTTGCACCAGTTTATCTGACATTACATTTCTAGAACTTTCAATTGAAAAAATAGCATGCTAGAATTACCATTCTTCTGAGATTCCAGAATAAATCTTAAAAAAAAGTTCTGGAATACTTCAGAGCTGCCGCAAGCTTAAAGCTGTAGGATATCTGGTGCTTCTGATATTAAAGTTTTAGAATATTCAAACCAACATTAAAGTTCTGGTATCCAAAAAAAGTGTAACACAGCGTAAGAACAGGTTGCAAACTGTCTGTCACCTGCTTTAGATTTAGGTTAAAACCAAGCTGTCAACACCTTGTTACAAATAGATATGTGGCTTCTAATCCATATTTTTAACAGGCTGTCATGAAGATTTCATTGATCTGTTTAATGCTTGCAGATGTCAAATTATGTGACAGCTTTCAACATTTTAACAGTTTAGGTTGGTTTGCTAACTTTCACGTTTAGTTTGTGGTCTTCTGTAGAGCAGAGGTCCACCAGTTTATTTACTCAGAAGTCTATTGCAATGTTAAGAAACCCTAAAACATTTTTCACTTATAATCCAACAAAGTGCTGTTATTTCAACTATTAAACACATAAAACAGTGATTCACTTTGCGGAAAGACTGACAGGTTGTGTTTTTCTATTTAAGTTTTGGAATGTGTGTATGTTCTTCGAGTTCAGATTGGTCAATGAGAATATTTTACAGTAGTTTTCTTTTTATAACACTGGATTTTAAAATATTTGCCTTTTTTTTATTAAACTGAACAGATTCTCTTGAGATTATGAAATCTGTCATGATGTTACTTTGGGATTTGTAATCTTTTTTTATCTACTGTAGGTCTATATTTATTCATTATATCACATTTTTCTTTGCACAGGGCACACCTGGGCGAGACGGTTACCCGGTAAATCTCCTTTAAATGATCTAGTTTCTTCTTGGGTCTTAATCTCTATCTTATGGAGCTCTTTTTCTAATTGCTTCTATCACATCCAGTTGACTTGCTGTTCATCTCTGTTTTTTTCATTTCTGTCTCACTAAATATCAGTTAACAGAGAATTTCCACATAACTAAAAAACAAAACAAAACATAGAACGTTTTAGCAAATCGTTCTTGAAACATATTTTTGTCCGCAGGGTCATAGAATATATATTTTTAAGAGGAATATGAATTACACAGCTTATGCAGTGAGAGAAGTGTTAGTAATAGTGTCTAAAGTAAGCACTAAAAAGTTTCAAACACTTTTCATCATCGATATCATCATCTCTGATTAAGAATGGATCTCTTTCGCTGCTATTTCAGCAACAAGGCCGATAATGATGCTGAGTTTCCTGGAAAGAGTGAAAGCGCTCCTGGGCTTAATTATGCTGTAATGGTGTTTCTCTGTTGAAACCACTATAGATTCGTCCCTTTGGCTAAATGTGTGTCCGGGACAGCAGGCCAGAAACACTTAGGACTTTTAGTTTATAATTTCCTGGTTTCTTGAACCCTGAAATGGAAAGTACTAGGAAAGCAGTCGGGCGTTTAGAAATGAATCGGGCGTAGACAAAACATCACATGTGAACTTTGACATGTAGATGTAGATGTACTCTGATCTCTTAAAGTACATCACACATCTGATGATTGTTTTCTGATAACTGGACTTTGATTAGAATAGTTTGTTTGTGTTCAAATAAAAAGAAAAGCATTTGCTTGGTAAACTGAGAGTCATAATAATTGAATCTTGTATTTCATTTATAAAACAATCCCCAGTCAAACAATCAATAGTATTTTTCAGCACCTCTGTTTATGTAGATACAAACATGAGATCAGTTCTTGGGGTCCAAACAGATTTCCAGTTGAATTGGATCATTGGTGTGATTGTATGATCTACTGTAGAAGTGGTCTGGTGGCCTCTAGTGGCTGTCAGTGGAACAGCAGACAGCAGAATGATAAGCAGCAGGCTGTTCTGGACCATGTCAAGGTGAACCTGGGGTCAGATTGTGGTTAGTCACAAAGCGAATGAGGCTTTGTACCTTGTTTTGTCTGGATCTTAACTGTGGACCCCATGGTTTGGTTGGTTTGGCTCCAGATATCAAGAGATGTTTAGTTAACAAGTCTTAATCACCTCGCGGCGTGAAGTATGAGTTCAATAAGAGTATATTTGTCTGGGAGTTCTGAGTAAGCCTTACTGTGCCTCTTTAGCCAATTATACTGCAGATATTATGTATTACTTTACCACTTCCTGTCTCTGTACCCATTATCTCTACTATCGTTGCAGTAAATCATAGTGATGTCTGTACTGTTATGCTGTGGCGTATCTCCTGTAAGATCAGCCTCTAGATAACAGTCTATGCCAGGCTGGGTCAGTCATGCCCAGCCAATTAGTATCAGAGGTACACTCCCAGTTTTCCCAGATTTGTACGTCTGCCGGGAAAAGTCTGTGGTTAATTATAGACAGGTGTGTGTGTGTGTGTGTGTGTGTGTGTGTGTGTGTGTTTGTTTTAGAGTGTGTGTGTGTGTGTGTTTTTGAATGTTATTCTTGATAATTATTGAGGTATGGGTAGTATTTGTCTTTTTAATCAAAAGTTTTTAATAGTTTATCATGTATATATGTAAACATATGTATACATTTTTATGCAAAAATAAATACAGGAATAAAATCTCATGCTCATTACTGTAGTAAAGTAGTAAAATTCCTGTTCAGACACAATGAAATCAATGAACTGATCATTTAAATACACTAAAATCATAAATTAACTTTACTTTTACTTTATAGTAAAATAGCTAATATAGTAAAGTAATGAAAATCATGCTTTTCAAATACATTAATAATTCATTTAATTAATTCATTATTATTATTGTTATTAAAGTCTTTTTAATGACAGTTTCATAAACATAAATTTAAATTACATTTATTTATTGCAATAATGTAAATGAAAAAAAAAAAGACACCTGAGGCTACACTGGCACTTTGTTTGGCCTCATTGGGCTCAATAGTAGAACACCTCAATATGTGTGAGTGGATCTGATTTCCTAAACTGGAGCGCATCCATTAGCCTCTGCCAAGCCTCTGTAGCATCTGAAACACAGCGACAGGTGCGTGTGTGAACTCGCCCCAAATCCACATCCTTTATGGTGTACAACGCAATCTCAGAATGCTTTCGGCCAGCAACTGTGAAACATACGCTAGTGATTTCTCTCTGTTCACCAGCAATAGTCATCTTTTAAACAATCCCCTTTACTCCCTCACAACATGATTGTTCTTATCCTGTAAACTAGTTTGACAAACAGTTTGTGTTAAATTACGTCATATGGCGAGGATTATTAATGACAAAAAGCAGATGATTTCAAGTAAAGAATTGACATCGTTTCACTAACCGTAAGGAGTTTAGTTGATGAGCAACAGGAGCTAAATAGGAAGTGTACGCATATACATTTGATGGAATCTAGGTAGATCCAGGTTGATTCTGCTCTGTAATTGCACTGGGTTTATGTTACTCACATGTGTGAACACAACATGTGTGTAGATGCTTTGCCATTGTTCTTATAAGCTCAGGTGGTGCCCACATGCTGTCTGTGCTCATTTGAGGCCGTGTAAACAGACTGTATTACATGCAGACGCTGCTGAGAACCGCTCTCATGAGACTGTTGTTTAGATTCTCTCATAAATAATCCCTTTGGATTTGAGCATGTGATGGAGAGGGTGACTCTTTTTTCTGAACATGTCCTGGCCAGGATTTCTAAACTTCTTAAAATGTCCTGGTTTTGGCTTTGTTTTATTGTTTTCAGACGTAAGGACTGAAATGTAGTCTGACCAATATATATAACTGACCAGTCATGAAATGCAAGAAGGTGGGATTAACAGAAAATACATAACATCAATGTACTAAAAATGTAGACATTGTTCCTTTGCTTTGCTGAAAATTTCAGAATGATCTCATTTACAGGCATTGAAAGTTTTCTATTTTTAGTTGAAAATGGAGTCGTGTAAACAGCCCCTTAGAAAACCCGGCCAGAACATGTCAAAAAAAAAAGAGGTTGTATGGTCAAGGATAGGGACTGCTTGTTAACAAAGATGGAGTTGTATGAATACACAAAGCACTTTTGTTTTCTCCAGAAAATGTAAAAATCTATTTTAGAAATGTCTAATATAACAATTCTTGTTACGGAATAACGGAAATATGCCATATGAAGGCTTTCTATGAATATTCTTGACATGGTAGTGTTTCTTTTTTGAAGTTCAGGAACATCTTTCTTGGCAGCCCGGTGGGAGAGAAATGGATGTCACATATCCCAAAGTATTTCCATGTACTTGAAGTATAAAGCAGTCCAATAAACGATATTCCCTTCAGAGAAGAAAAGAGAACAGAGAGACGTGGAGACTTCATGGACATTGGATCCAGATGAGGGGTCGTCTTGCCTCGCAGAGCCACACAGGGATGAGATTGTGGTACTTTTAGGCAGAAAAATGAAACCTGAACAACTAGGGGGTTTGCATAGAATACATCTCTATACGCTGTCCAAATTTATATATATTATGTATTACACATCGTGCCTACTATCACAAATTCTATCACATTTAAAGTGGTTAAATTCTTTCTCTGTTAGGAAATAAAATTGTGAAATTCAATAAGTAGCAAGACATAGTTTTGTGTTGTACATCTTACAGTAATGGATGATCAAAAATGTAAAAATTAGGACAGGGACTTTGTTCTATCTTTTGGTTGTTGGTTGGATTTTGAGATGTGGGTGTTGATGAGACCACATGATATGGTAAAAAAAAAGCAAATTGTAAAATGTACAAATAAAACACATACATGGAGGAATTGTTCACAATAAGATCTTTACAAAATAGATTTTTTTACACAATAGATGCTGAGTATTTTTGTCTTGTTCGTCTTAAATGTGGGTTTATGGGGTTTGTGATTCAATTTTTTGCAACAGTTTGCAAGTGGGATAAGAAAAATCTTTAATCAAATTGAATTTGATATATATTCTCTGAAAACAAGTCTTAATGTCTTGTGCATTATTCTTCAAGTAAATCACATTTTGATATTTTTACTGGAAAAGTAGCATTGCATTTAAGGACTTAAAACCAGATATTGGCAATGAAAGATGGGACGTTTCTACACTGTCCAACCCAAACACAATCTCTTAAGTAGGTGAAGGCAGTCAAAACCTGTGAAAGATTCTTTTGATTAAAACATCTAAGTCTTGATTTGACTCAAAGGGCCTATCGATACAATCCCTCCAGATTTCCCACAAAGCACCATTGAGCCCACCACGAAGTCCAATTTTAGCAGGAATGCTTTTGTAGGCCTGAACTCAAAGCGTTTCGATTACCCTGTGATGAATTTACGATTTATAGCAAAGTTGAAAAACTTTAACACTGGCAAAGGGCAGCAGACAAAAAAGTCATTATTTCATTTTCTTGAGGCTTTACTGGTAATCTGAATCCTCTTTCTCAGTCCTTTGCACTTTGTGGTTAAATAAATGTGGTGAATCTGTGCTACTTTGGTATGTTTTCCCGCTGTTCTTCCTTGGAATTCAGCGGTGCACACAACAAAATAAAATATCCAGGATTGATCTTCTTTTAATTGTTTTCTAAGAGGTTTTTTCTTGGAGGTTTTGCACTTAGTTTGGCCAGTGAGTATGTTGCAGGAGAGAAATGAAAAGCAGGTTTAGGAATAACGGATGGATTTTATTTTTTCATGGTTACCTTCACGCTTCAGGGGGTCATAAATTGAGTTGTGTTAGTTCATGTGTGGCATCCATATGGACCTTTGGTGAGAGGCAGATAGCAGGATGTTTGGAAATTTGAAGGATACATTCTTGGATTAATGTGAGTGATGTTTGCCCATGAAAATTCAAGAGTGGCTTCTTTTTTGGTAATGTTTCTGGGATTTTTGAGGAAGAAAACCTTTAGTCCCCTGATAATTTTGATGGATTATTCAATTACAATTGTAAGAGTCTTTGGCCCTGAGGGTCAACAGATTGAGACCCAGCAATAGTGACCAGTGGGAAGACCGATCTCCTCCTCACAATGATGAACTTAAAAGGTCTCAGACCCTGAGTACTATGGTCATAAATCAGAGTTAAATGTCTTAGCCGATTCATTCATTTCTCTTGCAGGAAGTCCGCTGGCATTGACCTGAGCACATGGTGTCTGCTCAGCATGAGGAGACACTGCAGAGAGCAAGCCATGTAAACGCTCCCAGATGTATGATTAGAGCTTCTAGCACGTCCTCAAAACAAACGTCCTGTCCTTAACATACCTCTGGGAATGCTTAAAATCAGGGATTGTTTATTGTCCACAATAGACTCGTACATCTTTTGTCTGTTTATTCAAAGGCAGAAGCTTAGTGTTCATTATTTTAGCCCAGGATGTTCTCTTACTTTTGGGTACAGACACTTCGTTGAAGTTTAAATGGCCTGTCTTGTGTTCAGTTCATATGCACGCAAACACGTGAGCACTAATTTTTCTTTTGGTGAACTCTGGCCTGCAAATTAATATATTTTGAATTCCTTTCAAAGAATGACATGAAGGAAATACAGTACAGTTTCGGATCAATGCAAGTTTAAAATATAAACTTTAAAAAGAAAAGCTACTTCAAAGTTCAAAGGTCTCTGGCATTTTGATGACCTCCCACAATTCTTTCAAAAGTATGTGATTTATCTGACACTGCTACTTTTACTTTTACACAACTTCTCAGATGAGTGTCTATAATGGACACTAGGTTGCTCCTGTTACAGTCCCATACAGTCTATTAAACTTTCTACGAAATAAATAATAACTTATTTTATTCTGCCAATTTGGCACATCCTTTCTATTTTTGACAACTGCACAGCTTTTAATTTCCTGGTCTGATTAAAACTGATTTTTTAAACAACATTAATGTCTTTTATTTATAGCTATATGATCAGTAAAACAGATAAAACACATGAAAATGCCAAGGATACTACAATGCCCAACTATTTTTCTAGATCATTGATTACACTTGCAGTTGAATCTTTACTAAGTCTGGAAGTCTAATCTTAAATGTTGGTTGCAATAACAAGATTGTAAGAAACTGATCTGGCTCCAGTCCTCATATTAAAAATAGAATAGTGACATCATGGCCCAACATGATCATTTTAAATTAAATCTTTGTTTCTCTCTTTATCTTTTGATTTAACCCTCACACTTCCCCTCAGAGTCTATCTGCACTTTCCCTTTTTATGACCAGCTGTCTGTGGACTCCTGGAGTTTAATAGTCTGTTTTTCTCTTTTTCCACTGTTCAGGGTCCACTCGGTCTGGATGGCAAACCTGTGAGTATTCCCGAGCTTTAAAGAAACATAATGAGAATGTGTGTGTGTGTGTTTGGAAAACAGGTTCTGGATTCTCACATTACTGGACATTTAATCTGTCTTTCCAATGTAGTATGTGAATTTATGAGTCAAATTTGGCTTTCAAATGATTTAAGTCACTTTTAGTTGATGCTTCTTTCATTTGATCACATAAGCTTATTGTTAGTTTTTTATTATTATTATTATTGCTCATAAACACTAACTATTACACTGTCAGAAAAAAAGGTATACAACTGTAACTGAGATGGTACCCTTTCACAAGATGCTAATATGTACATTTTAGGTAATAATATGTACCTTTAAGGCACTAATATGTACCATTTAGGGGTAAACAAGGTACAAAGACATGTCTTAGCCATTGTACCTTATGGTACCACCCCAGTGACAAAATCTGTCATGTAAATCTGTGTTTATGTTGCATATATAAATGATGCCTCAATTGTGTAACTAAGCAATCAGAATTATGACTTGTGGATGTTAAAAAACTGAAAAAATGACAGACTTACATTGCAAGAGGGACCTGAACCATAATTAGAGACCACAGTGTAATAGAGACTTAAGAGGTGGGCTCTTTTAAACTCTTTTTGACTAGAAATTTAATAATTGATTTGTTTATTTGCAGGGTATCCCTGGACCTAAAGGAAGCCAGGTAAATACAATTTTAAATTTATACTGTGCTGTGAAGGTTATTGTCTTATATTGTTGACAAGTAAGTGCTACTTCATACAGTAGGTTTATGGAAGTAAGTTATAAACACAAATATGCAAGCTGTTCACTCATACTGTGTGCATGAGGAATTATGGTTTTATTTTTGCATGGCATCAGGGGGATTAAACTCCTATTTAAGTTTTCAAGCCATCTATCACCTCAGATATAGGGTCACACACTACAAAGTGTCTTTTACCTTGTATGTCTATCCACAAATCAGATGGAAGTAATGGATTATACACCAAAAGGAGCGAATTCATCATTGTTAGCTTGTGCTGTTGCATATAGGCGGTCGTTTATGAACCCTGTCGCGCTCTTTAGCGCTGCCAAAGGAAAGCCTGTTTGTCCAATGTAACGTAAACCACTTCTTCTGGAAAGCAGACCACCTCAAAACGCCATTCTTCTGTGGCTTTCTGTGAAAGACAGTTGTTTTGTTTTGACTCGCATGAAAGAAAGTCTAAGGTGGTCATAAAGTGGGTCTTATTCAGGCTGAAAATGTTGTGACGCATATAACTGATGTGCATCATAGAATATAGATTTAATTCACATGTGACACAGATGTTGTTTAGATGACAGTGTGAACAGCAAGAATCAAGAGCCTTTGCTACTTTCATATGTGGAATTAAATCATGGAAATGCACTTTTGCAATGTGACTTCAGTGTTAACAGTAATTAATTTAGCGTTTAAAATTTTACTCCACCCAAACACACACATTAATTAATTAATTAATTTAACCACTTTTTAGATAAACTAAAACAGTTTGCAGTTAAAAGTGCTATTGATTAAAAAAATATGTTTTAATTTAAATATGTTTTTACAGCACTGAGGTTCATTATTACAATTTCCCCCTTTTTTCACCTCCTCACCCTCACAATTATTCAACATGCACTTTGCATCAGCTTCACTAGCATTGCCTCTGTTTTTCAAAGCAATGTGTTTTACACATGTAGATCAGTTTTGAAGCCTCGTCGGTTCAGACCAGTGTCTGAAATGGGTCACAGTGAGAAGGTCATGTGAACAAGCTCTTAAAAATAACAGATTTGAGCAGAAAATGTGAATTTTGCAGTTGTCTTGTGGTATGAAGGTTGCCATAGACTCTCTTCCCTATCATTTCCACTCACATACTTTCACTCAAACCAGTTTCTTTATGTTCAGTCAGTTGTACATTCATCATATTCCCAGACTTTTGACCATGTTATTTGCAAATGACTTTTAAGATCAAAGATTACAGCTATATCTAGTGCAGATGTGAGGTGCAGCCTGTACTTTAAGTTTGGAAAAAGATGACTTAGAAAGAACTTTGAAGATGAGATACATGTGAAAGTTAGAGGATACTGAGATAGTAAAGACTCTTAGTGACTGACTTATGGTTCACATGGTATGTTTTTGAACTATGCTGTATTTTCCCTTAGACTTTGGTCATGCCATTTTTTCATTTTGGACAATCTGTCTAATCATCACACCCAACTCATTTATTTCCAGGGTTTGCCAGGACCAAAAGGAGATAAGGTACATTTAGTATCTTTTTTTTGTCAGTATTGTACGGCACACACACACACACACACACACACACACACACACACAGGATGCTTCATTCAGCAAACAGATGTTTTCCAATTTCTAAAACAATTCACAAATTTCATTTGCATTGGCTTTTGTATTCAAACACATGTTTTGGAGGGGATATAAACCGTGTCAGGCATGAAATTAGAGAAACAAGAAACCTGTGTTAAATGAAGACTGTCTTGAAGTCTTTTCCTGATTTGAGTGGAAAAAAAAGTATATGCACAACAAAACAAAAACATGGAGCCTTAGGATGTTTTTCTCCCGGATCAGTGTTCCTCATTTATAGTAATTAGTAAACAGAGCCTCTGCCCTGATTTCATTTATATGCTCTCTTGTTATAATATAAAGGTTAAATTATGACTGGGGCTGATTAAATTAGCTAACTCAGCTGGTTAGTGGGTCAGACGAATTGCAAACAGCCACATAGGCACCTTAGCAATCATCCACACACAGTCAAGAACCACTCAAATTCTCTTCAGAATATCAAGAAATCTAGTTTTTACTATAGTTCATGTGTTGCTAATTGTATTTCTTGTCTTTTTGTGTTGTAGGGTGATCAAGGAGACACCGGGCCAAGGGTCAGTACACGCATACTTCTGTCACTTTGAATAAATTTATATATTAATACTTTCCCTTACAGTCAGAGGAACAGAATGTCAAATGTGCCTCAGAATAATGAGGGTGATGCCTGACTAGATATTAATCACATTTATGAAGATACATCATAAATCAGAACTGAAGGGCTGAACTGTGTGTGGCAGAGGGCTGAATGCATTCAGCATTCACTCTTTCTATTATTGTATTGATCTTTCTTTATTATTTTTCTCACACACATTCAAAGAAGTGGCAATACATGAATGGGCAGATATGAGAGATGGGTAACTAAAGTAGATATGGGAAGAAAAAAAAAATATATTTTTTTTTATTGGGTTGGGTAATTTTTTTAGAGTGACCACACCCACATGTGGCAGTAGTGGCCCCAATCCAAACATAGGATTATTTGGTCAATATTTGGCTATTTTGAAATGATCATCATTAAACAAAGAAGTGTTCATTTTGCCCTGTGTGTTTCGAAATTCACCAATATTTTTGTCAATTTACCAACATTTGTGTCAACTTCCATTTTTTTTAATACACTGTAAAATGAGTATTTATTTAATAAATTAATCACTATACTTTATATAAATAAAAATGGTTTATATACAGTATAAACACACACATACATTCAAACGTAATCATATTATAAAATTGTACTTTTTTTAAATGACTTGAACAGTGCTCTGATACATATCCTGCTCCTCTTGTATGTTTAAAAGAAACAATCATGGGAGTTATCTATTTTGATTCACTAAGGAGTGTGCTGTGTGTGTATCTGTATATGTGTGTTGATTGCATGTTTCAGAGCACAAAAATGAAAAATGTCTACAGGCCAGCTAAATCCAACAAACCTCTCTGTGGGGAAGCTCTCAAAAAGAAAATATACAAAGTAAATGATGTCTTTATTTTCTTCTAAAAGTGCCACAAGTTTTATTTTAGGGTTGGGGTTAGTCTGCTGAAAATATAATTAGCGTAATTTATATAATGTAAGAACAATAGAAGTCTATGGGAAGCTTAGTTAGCTGAGAGTGTGTGTAGTGCCGAGTAAAGCAGCAGTGTGGGAAACCTCAAGCATCCCTCAGGTCACCACATCCCTGCTAACTCAACCCTCATGCTCACGCTGGCATCGACATGCTGTGTCACTCTTACTTTCTCTCTGTTTTGCTCTTTTTTTCTCTTTCTCTGTTGCAAGGCTTTAGTTCTCCGATTTTTTGAAGCTAACTTTAATTAGCTTTTTAACTTTGCCAAAGTTTTTCTGCAACATTTAATACAATTTAATAATAAGTGAAAAGCTATAAAATAATTTTGTCAGTTTCTCAATTTCAGCGAGAGAAAAAAGTGACATCCTTCCTTACATGGACGGCACAACCTTATTGAAAATCATTTGCGGCAGGCATGTGACATTTCTCTGTGCTTCTCGAGCAGCTCTTTGTTACTGCTGTCAGCACAATCCAGCCCTCAAATTGTGGTTTGCAGAGACCAGTGAACATAAATATGTTGTTCAGACCAATGTGATTTAAGACAACAAAAATAAAACCATGGTTTTTGTCCAGTGTTATTTCAGGGTGGCAAGACCAACAATTTGACATTATTTGGTCATTTTGTATTTGAATCACAGTTCTATTCAGGCAGTCCGTATTTAGAGCAAGTTAAAATTGCAAGTATTGTTTTTAATTTTCATGACATGGCATGAGTTTGAATAACCGATCCAGTCATATCCAATGAGAACTCAACAATATATATTGGATGTATACACAGGAGCCTGTAAGGAAATGGGATTTTAGTCATAATTATTATACTGTATTATGTTATGTTATGTTATGTTATGTTATATAATGACAGCAAATAAATAAAAGAGAGATAAAATTGCTTAATTTAAATAAACACTTATTTTACATTTTTTTAACAGAATCATAAAAATACTAAAGTGAATTAAAATGACAGAAAATGTATCCCATCATTTGGGATCAGTAAGATTTTTTAAATGTCTTTGAAAGAAGTCTCTATTTATTTGATCAGAAATACAATAAATACAGTAATACTGTGTTTTCTATTTTAATATATTTTAAAATGTAATTTATTCCTGTGATGCAAAGCTGTATTTTTAGCATCATTACTCCAGTTATCACATTATCCAGTGTCACATGATCCTTCAGAAATTCTTCATATATGCAGATTTGATGATAAAGAAAAAAATATTTTACTAACCTTTTTGTTTTACTGAAACTTTTGAAAGGCACACTGTGCATTGACAAGGATGGTGGTAAATTTTGAGACACAGTGTTTCATTGCTTTTATTTCAAAATAGTCAAAAATAATTGGTCTGAACGTTATGTATAGATCTGTCATTAGAAGGGTGTATCTTGAACTAAAGCTAAATCAACCAAAATCCTGCAAAGTGCTTTACTGGATTTGATATTTCACAATCTGGTGGCAGCGAAATGCTCTGTTAATGCTTTTTTGATGACTGGTCTGTGTATCTCTGCTCCTCTGTCCATCCTGTTCCTCTCGCAGGGTCATGGCACTCATGCAGGTCTGCATAGTAATCAGATTCTCATTAAGGTTTGTCTCTTCTCTGCTGCCATAGCCTTCATTTCCAAGCCACTCCTTGTCTGGGAAGGCTGTCTCCCTTCATGGCCCCTGAGATCTTGCACAGTTTCCTCACTATCCCTCAAACTGAAGTTTTCAATTGTCTTATTGTTTCTCCTTTGTCTTTTCCTCCTCCATCTGTTTTTCCGGGGATTTCCTGTCTCTTTGTATTGGGGACTCACATGCATAGATGGTCTTTCCTCGTTACGATCACAGCTACATCTCGGCCGATCAGCCCACTTTCCAGAGGCGTATGCTGAAGGTAGCATGTGTGCAAGGCATGTGCAGACACTCGCCTTACTAGATCTTCGTCTTCCTCGATTTTAACCCATGTCAGTTTGCGTGATTGCTTGTGTTATTGTTTGTGTGTCTTATACTTACAATCAAATGAGCTCATCCATGTGTGAAGGATCAGAGCGTTGCATGCAAGTTTGAGAAAGCTGAGGCTGATGCAGGGTGAATCTCACGAAAAGATATCTGGGTCATATTTTACCACATAATAATAATAATAATAATTATATATATATATTTAAATTTAATATATATATATATATGATATATATAGATATAAAACAGCAAGTAACAAATAAAGTCTGAAATATTATTTTCTTGTAAAACACTCCATTTATCTGTTTGACTTACAACTTTGAAAAATAATTTTTACAGTGCTAGAGGCATAATTATTTTGTATTATTTAATAATGTATTATTATTATTATTCACAAAAGGCAAATGACTTATATACAATAAAGAAGTTGTGCTAATGAATCTTAATACATCTTCTTTTATTCACTTTTCCAAATAAAAAAAGAGAATGTTATTTGTGCTTATGTTTTGCTGTGACTTACTTGAGGAATTTATTCTATATCACATGTCTGTATGTTTTCATCAGGGTGATCAAGGACAAGCTGGCCCACCTGGACCTCCAGGCCCTCCTGGAGCACCCGGTGCAAGAGGACCCCCAGGAAACACAGGGAAGGATGGTCCCCGCGGCCCACCTGGAGAACCAGTAAGACACTCCTCTCATTTTATCTGCTTCTGTGATGCCTTTAATGTTGTGCATTTCCTTGTTTAAAGGGGTCTGTGACAAAGTTGGCAGGAACCGGTGAACATTTAACTTTAATAAACAAATCAACAAACACAAAATGAAAGTAAAGTAAAAGCAGCAGCCCCTCACGGACGACTGCTGCATAAAACATAATATAACAACAACATAAAGCCCCGCCCCACTCGTCACAGGATCATCTCATAAAAAATTGTACAGGCTACAGCAAATCAGGGAGAATAATGCATGATATGACCCCTTATAAAAAGCATCTTATTTGAATGAACAGCTCAAATATCAAAACTCAACTAACTGACAGAGAATATTTTATATTATGTCAGTGTAGGTTAATTTTTACTTCACATTTGATTTGTATGTTCTTATTTATTTATTTATTTATTTTGATTTGTTTGAAAGATAACATTCACACGGGAAAATCAACTGGTGCAATTCTCACTAAGAAATTGCTAATAAATGTCACAAATAATTACAAAGAAACATCAAGTAACACCTTGAATTAAATGTACAATTGTCTCATTTTATTATATAATGCAGAGACTTTTAAACATCAATGGAACCAAAATATGTTTTGGATCCATTGTACACAATAGCACTGCTCTATATACACAAAAATTAAAAAAAAAATAAAAATAAGAATTGTTCAATGAACTTAATCAAATGAGGGAACTATTCCATACAATTACATGTAGTTTAGGTCTGTACAACAAAACTCAAAAGCATAATAGAAACTCCATCATGACTGAACATTAAACACTGAATCTCTCTTTACTGAAAAACATAAAATTACACTTAGTTTTTAAAAAGTGCTTACACATGGCTCCATTTCTCAAAACTCTTCACACAAAATCACAACACACACACACACATCATGCAAAACCACATATATCTTGCAAAAGTGAACACTTCATTCAGAACTAATTGTACCCTTCTAAAAATGGTATTTTTGCAAAGTAACTGTACAAACAAACATAAAATAATTAGCCACATACAAGCCAAACTACACACCGATGTGAAAAATGTAAAACACTACTCTTGTGTGTCTTTTGCTTGTTCAGAGTGCAGTGTAGTTCACAGGAGTTTGTCATAGCACTCACACAAACATGAATATGCACATAAACACTGTATATACAGTATGTATGTACAACTGATGAATTTTACACAGTTACACAGCAACTGAACGGAATCAATATTGATCCGACCTGAGCTGTATAATGACACTATTGACTTGTTAGAGCTGCTTTACAGCAGAATTTGAATTTGATACTATTATGAAGCTGCTGTGTAACAATCTATATTGTATAGAATGCTTTAAAAATGAAGTTGACTTTATGATTTGGCTTGTATGCATATATAGATGTATGTGTGTTTGTATGTGTATGCTTATGTATGTATGTACTGTACACACAAACACACACACATACACCCATATAATTATATATACAATGTAAACAGAAATGTAAGGGGGTAAAAATAATTTATTTCCCAAAACACTGAGTTTTGATTTCTAAGTAACAAATGATGTATAAGTGTTTTCACACATGATGACTAGGTGTAGGTCATCAGTAAATGAGTGTGCCATTTAAATGGCAATGTTAGTTTTGAATGCAAAACGTTTACAATAGCAAACTGAGTTTAAAGCACGTACTGTGATAGTGTAATTTTGCAGACTTGGTCTAAAGATTAGGTATAAGAGTGAATGGTTTCACTGAGTGGGCCTCAAGTACCACTTTTAGTGTCAATTTTTAAAAACTGTAATTTACTCTCTGAATGCAGTCCCATCCAAAGCATGTTGGGAACTATAAATCTACTGCCCAGTTAGTTACTGTATGTCAACAAAATGATTCATGTAGTCTCAAAGAATGATTAAGTTAGCATAAACATAATAAAGTTAAGACATAATGAAATGAAGTTGTGACAAAATGTTCAAGAATTGTGTTTGTTCAGCTCAAGTCATTTGAAAAACTGCAATAAATAAATAAATAAGCAAACTGTGTAGGGCACCAACTACCAAGGGGGCACCAAAGTTTTTTTTTTTTTTTTTTTTTTTTACTTAGGGGAGCCTAATTGTACAATTGGATTTATCATCTGAAGCTGTTTTTGTAATATAGCAGCCTGTGGTTTACAACAGTTACAGGTTGTACTTTAAAGGTTAAAGGCATTAGCATTGCTCCGCTCTGGCCTTGTTGTGTTTTGTTCAGCCAGAGGTGATGGAGAGAGATAGGTTAGAGGGGAAAGGGGCAAATCCAGTTCATCATTCCCCCGGCGGGGAGTTTGAAAACCACAGTCTATGCCAGTGTGCTGCGAATCACATAAAGCTAAACCAAATATAGATTTTAAGGCTCAAGACTCATCTGGTTTGGGTAAGACACGGCCACAGTGTGTTCTTGACAAGCTCTGCTGTTCCTACAGTAAATGTCCCGAAATGAGATATGACACGAATCCAGGTTCAGGAACAGTTCTCCCCACGTTTCTCGCCTTAGGTCCCCTTTTTAAATTTCTTATCATAAAGGCAGCTTAATTTGGACTAAAAGTGAACTGGAAATGGCCAGTTGCCAGTACTTACTCTCTTCTGTAGCAGTCTGTAATGTCGCTATTATTAGACAGTTCACAAGCCAAGGTTTTGACTATCAGCAGTAAATCTGTAGCATATTATAGCTTATTCTGGCCAAGAAGCATTCATTCATATATGAAGAGGCCGTCTGACTGACATTTTAAATTACCAAACTCTCTTTGCTTGATTTTACATGACATTTGGGGGTTTGGCAAACATGTGGGGAATCTCATTTACTCAGGATTATCTGCATTAAACTATAGTTTATACACACACACACACACACACACACACACACACACACACACACTTTACCGTTCAAACGTTTGGGGTCAGTTAGAATTTTTTGTGAAATTAATACATTTTTACAGCAAGGATGTAATAATTTGATCAAAAGTGACAGTAAGCACATTTATAATGTTACAAAAGCTTTATATTTCAAATAAATGCTGTTCTTTTGAACTTTCTATTAATCAAAAAAATCCTGAAAAGTATCACAGTTTCCACAAAATAAAATACTGTTTTCAACATTGATAATAATAAGAAATGTCTTGAGCAGCAAATCAGCAATATAAATGATTTCTAAAGGATCATGTGACACTGAAGACTGGAGTAATGGATGCTGAAAATTCAGCTTTGACATCACAGGAATAAATTATACATTGAAAAATTATTCAGAAAGAAAAATAGCTTTCCAACAAATCAAAGTTGGATGGTATAGGCAAAAAAATAAAAGAAATAATGATGTCAGTATATGTATGTATAATGTTAAATATGTATATTTGTGTATATGTAACATTATATGTATAAAAATATAATACATGTATACTAATTTAATTGATGTAGTATAATATATAATGTTATTATATCGTGGCCAGTCTTTGGGAATCACACACAAACACAAACACAAAATGTCAAAACAGGTAAATGCATTAAGTACATGAAATGTGACTATATTAATTTTTTTAATTGATCTAATAAGTCACCTTTGGCAAACAAGGGAGGTACCAACACCCATTTCAAGCATAGTAACACAATTGTGATATCATTTGATGAGTCTAAAAACACATAGTAGGCTATAACAGCACATGTACAAAGAGAGTCTGTGTAACTGTGCTGGCAGAAGTAGAGCTTTTCATTCGAGTCTTGTGGATTAAACAAAGAGACATGTTCTGTTTGCACAGCTTTACTTTGTCATCAAGCTTGTGTGTAAAGAAACAATTTATGAAAGCTGAAATCTATGATAATCTGCACCATGTTGGTCACAGATGTTTCTCTAACATAGCAACTTGCTAGCTAGTTATCTCCTATTGTTGTGTTTTTCACTGGCAAAACCACCTTGTTAAGAAGCACAGCTCGAAGGAAGGATGGGGAAAGCGAATAGTATAGTGCTTCTGATTTTCCCAAGCGCTTCCTCTGGTTTTGTTCATTTTTGACAGGGAACAGAAAATTATGTCTCTGTATTGTGGCTGAATACCAGCTTTGAAGTCTGCTTGACATACTACATCTGATTGTGTGTTTGCATATGTGTGCCATGTCTTCACTCATTCTGTTAATAATTTAGGTACGGAATGAGGACAAGAATATCGATTACAAAATGAAAAGCATTGCTTGACATCATCTTAAGTTTATATCTTAATACATTCACCCAGCACATCCTCCAAAAAATGCATGCAGATGTACACTATTTTTTTTGCTCTCTGTGTATGACAAAGACTATCAAAACCTTGAATTCTGTTATAAAATTATAATAAACCAATGATAACTTTGCATTAATGTGAGCAGGTGTTTGCTATAGGTGCCTGATATCTGATGGCAAACGTTCAACCAAAATAAGCAAAGTTGTACATCACTGCCCCCTATTGGTTAAATGACAGACACACCTGTCTCTACAAAGACGCCCTGTAAGAATAAAAAAAATGCTGTAAAAATTAAAAAGGTAGTTCAAATTTTGTAAAACTATCCTCACGGTTTATAAGAAATGGATGGCAGGAAAATTCAAATTGACAAGTGGCTTCGCTCATAAAATTAGTTCACCCAAAAATGAAAATTTGCTGAAAATGTACTCACTCTCAAGCCATCAAAGATGTAGATGGGTTTGTTTCTTCATCTGAACAGATCTGGAGAAATTTAGCATCACTTGCTCAAGAAATGGATCCTCTTCAGTGAAAGGGTGCCGTCAGAATGAGTCTAGACAGCTGATAAAAACACAAGTAATCCACAATTCCAGTCCATCAATTAATGTCTTGTGAAGTGGAACGCTCTGTGTTTGTAGGAAACAAATTCATCATTAAGGCATTTTAACTATAAACCATTGCTTTTGGCCAAAAAACAAGTCCATAATCCATAATAATGCCATCTCCAGTGAAAAAGTCTATCCCCTGTTGTTCTCTCATATCAAAATCCACCAACATGTTTGTTTAGAACTGTTTTAGACTGTTTTTGCTTATAAATGGTGCTTGATCTGTGCATATATTCAGACAAGACAACTATTTTGCTTGAGAAAGCAACATTATGGATAGAGGACTCAATTAAAAACGTCTCAATGATGGATTTGTTTCTTACAAACATGCAGTTTTTCACATCACAAGACATGAACTGACGCAAATCAAATTCTATGCAAATAAATGTGACATGACTTGATATTTAACATGAAACTCATACCAACCCAGCAAGCCATTTAATGTTAATAATGCTGCACAGCAACTTAAGGATTGGAACATGACATTTGGTTCTCCAGTCTTTTAAAAAAGAGCTCTGGCATCAATCAAACTCTGACGTACCTCTTGAAAGTTTGGTGTATTAAAGTAATTCTTAAATACTTTCTGTCTCTCTAGGGTGCTCCTGGACAAGAAGGAATGGAGGTGAGTGGAACCAGCACTGTTTCTGATGAACATGGTCATGGTCTTCATGGCTCACATTATATTACTGTATGTTACTTTCTTTCAAACAAGTTTTCTCTCTGCAGGGAAAAAGCGGTTTACCAGGAAAACCGGTAAGTTTAAAGCACATAAAATCTGTGTGTGCTCATCCTTGAGACCAGGATGTTTCTTGTTTTTTAGGAAAATGTCTTGGTTTTGCAATTTTCTAAAAAAGACTAAATTCTTTCCTTTTGGCTTAAATATGAACAGCATGTTTGAGTGTTTTGCCCTTTGCGCTAGTAAGTGCTTGCTGACTACAGCTGTCCTTAAACACTGACGTCTGGTTGCACTGACATCTGTATGGGGTCTTGAATTAGTTTCTGCCGGTTTCACTGGAATTACTTTTAATGTATAATATCAGTTTCGTTTTAGTACATGTGTATGTTTGTGTGTGAGACTAAGATGAGAAACATACTGTATGTGAGTATGTTCTAGCCATCGTGTTGAAGCTGCATGAAATATTTTTTACTTCTGTAATGTGATTTTATTTCTTAGTGAAAAAGGATATAAGGAAATTGTGGGGATGAAGGTGATTTTTTTTTTTTTTTTTTTTTTTTTTAAAAATTGAAAAGTGCTATTTATAGTACCAGAGGTTTTTTTTTTTTTTTGCTTATTTCAACCGAGAAGCAAGATTTTACATTGAAAAATTACCAAGACAAACATTTTTCTTTGGATTACTGTGCAATTATACATGGTTTTCAATAAGAGAAAGTAAATAGGGTAAATATAAATAGGGTGTATGTATATATATATATATATTTATTTATTTGTAGGTATTGTTGTTGTGTGATAGTGGTGGATATGTAATTTATTTTAAATGATTGTAGAGAGAGAGAGAGAGAGAGAACGAGAGAGAGAGAGAGAGAGAGATTATAGGGAGTTTCCAATACACTGTTTTTAATTTTTGTTTAGTTAAGTTGAAAATAACTAAAATAACTTGCAATAAAGTAAACCAACTTAAAAACTTTGAAAACTAAATAGATGTATTAAAAAAAAGACTTTTACTAAAATAAAAATGAAAACATAAAATCTAAAAGTAAAATCTAATTTAAAATATTAACAAATACTATAAAAGTATCTCAATGATAGTAAAAGTGCAAGCTCACATTCAGATCTGCCTCCATCCACTCAACAACTGATGGACGGATCCTATTCCCCATCCTGCATTTTTTATTTTTTGATCCGTCACAATATTGTATCTCTGTTGCTTTTCCCCTTAAATCGTATTTATGTGTTCAGTGTCTTTAAATCTCTATAAACTGTTTTACAGGGTGAAGCTGGTGATCAGGGTTACCCAGGACCACAGGGACCCCCAGGGCCAAAGGTCAGAGGTCCTTCTTCCTCTGGTTTTGACTCCAGAATATTGATAAACCCGTCATAAGCATTTTCAAGGTCCTTTTCCTCAATTTTGGTATTTAAATATGAGACATCAACAAAATAAGCAAGCAATATTATTTTTAACCTATTCATTTTCTGAGTATTTTTATCTTTGCACTCTTTAGTCTCATAGGTTCAGTTTTATTTAATCATCTCAGCATTTCTTTTTTATTTGATCATGTGCTTGATTTCACCATAGCCTCTGACCATTACTTAATCATTAGCGGTGTAATAAGAATGATTTCATAGAGTAATGGGCTTCATATGGATCCGACTGCTCTGTTCAAGCATCGTCTGCTGCAGTATTACTCTCTGCGATCTGTTCTATATTACTTTAAATGCTCTGTATGCTTTTGGCAGGGTGAGCAGGGAGAGCCAGGTCCTCAGGGTGACAGAGGAACCGATGGTCTGCCAGGCTTAAAGGTGAGCGCTGGGTGAAGTTGTTTCTGTTATGTGTGTGTGTGTGTGTGAGTGTGTATATGTATATATATATATCCTACAAAGACAGGGCTTACTGTAAATGGGTAACATCAATGTGCTTGACTGGTTTGGTTTGATTTGAGCTTTGTATTTCTTAGGGAGACGGGAGATGTTGGAGAACAAGGGCCCCAGGGCGAACCGGTGAGGAACGATGCATCATACGTTTATTAACAATGTGCTCATTTGATTTTTATGCTGCACTGACGGATAAGACTGTTGTCTCTGACTTTCATAACTTGAATACGAGGCTTCCAGTGTCTCTTGCTCCCAGTTATTTTAGCTGTACAAAAACAATCAGTTATGCTGCTTGATGCTGCAAACTATATTTTAACTATTAGCTATTTGTTAACTTATTATTTTAATTTACTGTCATAATCATAAATATGCACTGGTTTGTAGCACAAATACCATACTTTGTTGTTCTTCAGGTTATTGAGTCATAGTGGCTAATGAATCAGAATTCTCGAATATTCCAAGAAAATAGCTAATGGTGCATTTGAGTCATGTCGGAAAGATCGTATTTATGAGTTGAATGCACATGAACACCACCACAAAGTCATAATTACAAACGGGAAACTCAGAAGTTTCCAATAATGAAATGGTCATTTTTTTTAAAATGTATAATAAATCTAAGTTGCATTTTAAAAATACTGTAGTATTGTACAATTATGATAGGATAAAAATGTAGTTTACAGCACCTTCATAAATTGAATAAAATCGTAAAAAGGCATAAACATACCTACTGTATGCATATTTTTTATCATGGTAGGGTGAGAAAGGCACATCAGCATCCGGTGACATCATTGACTTCAATGGCAAACTCTTAGATGCCTTTCAGGTGAGCTGTGATTTTATTGATGGTAATTGCTAGAAAAACTTCCTAACAACTGTTCTTTTTTGCTAGTCGGTCATCTGGATTCATGCAAATTTGATGTTACTGGTTAGACTTCCTGTTATGCAATTATGTAAACCACAGATGACTATAAATTCATGGTTATATTAAAACCAAATGCCATTATGTATTGCGAAATTTAAGTCAGACTTGATTTATTTTATTTTTTTCTGGCAGGCCATCAAAACCATCAGTGTCTCGGTAACCGTACTGTAGCATGAGTTGCCATTTCTGGTTATTTTGGTTGAATATGCAGCCTGATTATCCTTAACAAATACTCACTGTGTGTGTGTGTGCGTGTGTGTGTGAATTTAAAACAATCCATTATCATTTTCAGCATATATACATAATTCAAGATTAATTTTCAGTAAGTCAATATAAAATAATTGTCAATGCCGATTCTTCAGTAACACTATACAAATAATGTTTATTATTATTATCATTATCAAAGCTGGTTGCATGCATGCGACATTGTTATAAAACGGTTTGAAAGCCAAATATGGATGACAAAATAAAATGTAAAAAAAATAATTGATGAAACTTTTTTTTTTTTAAATTTTTGGGTATGTTTTTTATGTAATGTACCAAGACAAATTCATGAAATTAGATGCAATTAGTTGCAAATGTTGTTCTTGTTCTCAGAGTGTGTATCTGGGTTGTATAACAAATGGGTCTTGTGGTTACATTTATAATGTCTGTTTAAATGTTCTAGACGATGCCATTCTTTGAAATTCTGTGTTTTGTCACATTGCAATTGAGAAATAGGAGGAGAAATTTGGAATTTTATCATTTTGGACATTTGCAAGGCTTTGTGGTCATCTCTATCAACAGTATAATCAGTCTGAAATGTGTATCGGACCACAAACCGTGACAGCACATTGTACAGATACATTGAATATGGTGACAAGGAAATGAAAAAATGTCAGCCATAATTATGGTATGTTTTAGTTAAAAGAATAGCAATATTTCCTTCAAAGAATGCCATCAGTATTGTTAAGCATCATTCAGGATGTTGCTCTTATGCTACACATGTTTTCACATGAAGAATTATAGTGGAACAACAATTTCCTGTTTTATAGCAGTTGTAAAATGAGGTCTATCAGAGGTTTGTGATTCTCGAAATGCAAAGTGGGTTTTGCAAAAACACCATTTTATAAGCTTTAATTATGTCTGTTCCGTTTGCTTACCAAACAGGGACCACCTGGCCCTCCTGGACCCCCGGGACCACCCGGAAAAGAAGGTTCAAAGGTGAATTTCACAATTTTATCAAAATCTGTTAAACTCCCAAAGAGCGGCTCAGTTAGTGTGTTGGTTCCATGATTATTGTATTTAAAGCCACACACAGAACGTGATTTTCAGAGACCTTCTAAATGACTGAGTTTGATCTAATTTATAGTATCAGGAGAAATATAAATTCTGTATGTTTCATTCATCCAAACAGGGTGAACTTGGCTTGCCTGGGCCTGCTGGGGTTGATGGCGAAAAGGTGATAATTGGTTCAACCAGTTTAGAAGAATATCAGTTGTTTTGTTTCATTTTATATAAATATACATCGTTTTACAAGGACAAGCACCTATATAAAACCTATATGAGCTATTCAGAGATTCATGCAAATGAGTTGCTTATCAATATTTGGATTAATTTGACCATCAGGGTGAACAGGGAGACACTGGAGAGCCTGGTGAACCCGGAGAGAGGGGGGAAAAGGGAGAAATGGGCCTCTCTGGTCCCTCTGTAAGTATTCAAAAGTGATAAATCTATTAAATTTTCACATTTATTTTCTATCATTTATTATATTAATCAAATGCATCATAGGGAATGGATGGGCAGAAAGGAGAGAAAGGAGACTCTATACTAGAGGACAATCTGGTCAGAACAATTGCACCCACATTTTCATTTATTAATATTCTAGTATTAAGAGTAAAGTTATCTTTAGATGTAATTTTATGACTGTCATGGCAGGTTCAGATGATTTCACAACCTGGACCACCAGGGCCTCCAGGTCCACCAGGACCACCTGGATACATGGTGAGGCACATTTTAGACATGCATGATACTATGCTTTCAGTTCAGTTGATGGCATCTGATGGCTGATATGATGACTGATGACAATTTTACAAGCTTTTTCACATTCACATATGTAACTGTACTTAAAGGGATAGTTCACCCAAAAATGATAATTCTGTCATCATTTACTCACCCTCATGTCGTTCCAAACCTGTATGAGTTGCTTTCTTATGTTGAACATAAAAGAAGATATTTTGAAGATTGCTGGTAATCAAACAGTTGGTGGTTGCCATTGACTTCCATAGTATTTCTTTTCCTAGTATGGAATCAATAGGAACCACCAACTGTTTGATTACCAGCAATCTTCAAAATATCTTCTTCTATGTTCAGCATAAGAAAGCAACTCATACAGGAAATGATGACAGAATTTTCATTTTTGGGTGAACTATCCCTTTAACCTGACTCTCTCTTGTTTTTTGACATTTATCTGTAAGATCTCGACTTTTAAGAGTGATATCATAACATCATTCAAAAAATTATGTTTGTTTTAGGGTCATCGTGGCTTGACAGGCCCCAAAGTAGGTGTTATTTTATTTTATTCAGATTTTAAACAAAGTCTATTAATGTATGTATTCCTAAATGTAGTGGTTTATCAAACTTTATGTCTTGTCATGAAACACACATCATCAGAAAGCTATATACAGAGTTCTGCATGAAATTCTAACTCAATCTGACCTAATGACATCATTATCACATGGCACAGCTGATTGGTTCTCTCCTGTATCGGTAGCCAATGAGTTCGCTGCTCAGCATTCAAATATATGACTAGGGCTTACCGTAGCAGTTGCAGCTTGCTTCAGAAACCCTCCACCTTCCCCAGCTCCACCTGTATAGGTCTGCTACGAGGTGATTCATGTATGCTATAAGGGGGTTATTTAATGTATGTTATATTTGCAGCAGCAATATTGCTTACATGCTCACAGCAGCATGTTGTGGATGTATTGGAAGTAGCAAGTCTCAGTACTTGCGCTGCCGCAGCAGCGTAGCAGATCTATTCTGCCAAGACCAAATACATTAACATTGTCATCTACATTACCATGCCAATCCCTCCGAGAGCTGTCATGACAGAACTTAAGTCCTTTAAACTCCCTAATAAATGTCTGGAGATATCCAGTAACTCATACTCCATGACTAACGCTGTACTGAATCTCTCATAGGGTGATCCAGGGGAGAGTATTAAAGGAGAGAAGGGAGAAACTGGTGCTGCAGGAATACAAGTGAGACCACATCTAATCCCATAATCCACTAGTCTAGGATTTAAAAACAAAAGCAATATTTACAGAGATGTAAGATTGGCCTGCATGTTATGATTATGATTTTATCCATACTCCTAACATCGTTATACCTATTATTATGTTTTATAGGGCCTTCATGGTCCTCAGGGGCCCCCGGGAGCAACAGGATTAGTTGGTCTTCCCGGCACAAAGGGTGAAAAGGTAAATCTAATCATAAATTCAACTAATCACTATTTTTAATGACCATTAGGTTTAAGCAGATGTATTTGTAGTGTTTATTTAATTATTTGTATCTGTTATATTTTATTTAATTTTTTCTGTATTCTTTTTTTAACTACTCTGTGGTTTTTATCAATGTTTTATGAATGAATTTTGATTTGATTTGATAAATGTCAAATGTAATGCCTAAACCTAACTGTAAAGTAAAATTACACTGGTATCTTCCAGATAGGCCACACACAAAATATAAATGTAGCTAAAATAATTTTTGTTTTCTTTTATAGGGAAAACAAGGGGAAGCTGGATTAGATGTAAGCATTCATTTATTTATTCATTCATTCATTCATGCATACATACATCACAATGTAATTTTTATTTCATTTTATTGTAGGGTTTTCCTGGCATTAAGGGAGACAGGGGTGATCGTGGAGATAAAGGAGAGAGGGTACTGCAGCATATTTACCTCTGGCTATCAATGAAGCTTTCATACATGTTCAAAAAACATGAAATTTATTTATTGACTGACTGTGCATAGTCCTTTACTTAAAATGATCTTGTTGATCCTCCTGTTCACAGGGAGATCGCGGTCCTGTTGGAAAGAGAGGGCTAAAGGGAAAGAAAGGCGAACAGGGGCCGCCGGGTCTGGACCAGCCCTGTCCCGTGGTGCGTGTAATAGCTACTTTTCAGATGTTTATATGTGTTGGTGTGTTACAGATTCATACTGCTGAAAATCTGGTGAAAAAACATACCGGGTAATTCTGTCAGGAACAACAAAGTGTGCCCATCTGGGAACACAGATATTTCACAGACATCATTTTCCCTTTTCCACTTTTCCTCACCTTTCTTCTGTATGTTTCTATAGGCTGATGTTCTGTTTCAGTTTCTCTTTGATTGGTCTCTCTAGTGTGAGTGTGTGTTTATTGTTTGTTTTTATTCATTATGGGAGTGTATATTGTATATGTGTGCCTTCGCTGACAGGGAGCTGATGGATGTAAAAAAGAGGCAGTGGAAAAGGGGCCGCGGGCCCCTGAGGCCCCCTGCCCGCTGGTACAGTATATCTGCCTGCTTCTCTCTCTGCTCTGTTTAAACCTGCAGATTTCTGACACTTACTGCTTTTACCTTTTAACTAATCCTTTTAAACTATCCTATGTCTGCCATTTACATACCGGTACATAAAATGTTTGGGGTCAGTGAGATTTATTTATTTGAAAATAAATTAATATTTAATACAGCAAGAATGCATAAAGTTGTATGCATAAAAAGTAACTGCACAGACTACATCACATTTCTATTTCAAATAAATGCTGTTCTTTTGAACTTTATTCATCAAAGAAGCTTGAATCAGAGCTACTGTTTTCAACATTGATGGTGAGAAATATTTGTTGAGCACCATATCAGCATATTAGAAGGATCGTGTGACACTGAAGACTGGAGTAATGATGCTGAAAATTCACCTTTGCATCACAGGAAGAAATTATATTAAAATAATAATAATAATATAAAAAATATTATAAATAATAATTGTCAACAGTACTGTTTTTATTTAATAAATGCAGCCTTGGTGAGCAAAAAACACTTCTTTCAAAAACGTTATAAAATCTTACGACCCAAACATTTAAATGATAGTGTATATACAACACACATAATTAGAGATTATTCATTTTTATTCTAGGGTTATAAAGACCAAACTGATGTATAAAATATTGACAAAGTTTGATGAGAAATATTGTAACATAGCAAGTAAAGTTACTTCATAACACAGCATTATTGTGATGAGTTTTGCAAGCATGTATGTAAATATCTATGTGATTCTTTGCTGAGTTTTTAGGTTGATGTCTACTAATTTAATATATATATATATATATAAAATTCATGTATTTTTTTTAGCAAAATAATTATTAGGATTTTGTTTGCGGTGTTTGCTTACAGACAGTTGTAAAAAATTTAACTGATAATTTTTTAAACCACTTTAACCCATGAATTTGTTAAAATAACAATACAACTGAAAACTGGCTCTGCTCTTACACCCATGTTTTGTTTCGTTTTTTTACTTTGAAGGGTCCCGATGGACTTCCAATACCAGGTTGCTGGCACAAGGTCAGTAAAAAAATACATTTATGATACTTGAATATTCCATAACCATGTCTGTACAGTTCATGTGTGTGACTTTAACATTAACAGTTGCCTATATTTAAAACAATTGACCGCAGTGTGCATCAGTTCACATGCCACATATGGATTTTTATTTTGGACTTGGCTTTGCTCATCACTAATACTGGTGTTTGTTGTTCTTTTTTGCAGTGATGTGTAACCTGAGGCATGTCGTCTGTACATATTGATGTGATATATATATTGCAGTTTCATACAGCTTTTTCACTTGTTAAATATTTCTACATTTTATAAAGAGACTTCGATGTACATTCATCAGTGTTATTTTTTCATAAGCTGTTTTTATCAGAAATTGTGGACCAAATAGCGGATGCTGCTTTTTTGGTGTCCATTTGGGTTTTTGGATCCTTTTTTTATTTTAATTCCTGGAGCATAAATGGACAGTATTGTTCACCATAAGATGACTGTAATGTGCTCACGGAATGCTGCATGGGCATGCTGGACTGACCCGCTCAACTAGTGCCAATACAAGATTTTTGCATCATATCCCCTTTTGTTTTTAAAGGAACAGGGAATGCTTCAAAAACTCAAGAGGAAACGTCTCTCCAAGCCTTGATGTTCTTCAAGAACCCTAGGAGTTTAAATGACTTGAGTGTCCCTCAAGTGACGCCATCTCAATAATACTGGTTAATATTGACGGTCCTCAATACGCAGGTCGAACGAGGGTGCAAACAGCCCTCACTATGGTCAATATTTTTCATGGAGGAACATAATTGAGCTCTTGGAGATGATGAGAGATCAGGGATTGGCCTCATGGATGCAGTTGCTCCCTAGGACCGCAACAGCAGCCTGACATAAGAGGCTTTGGCATGGAGATGATACAGAACAGATCATTATTTTGAGAATATTAATGATCAGTATTTATGATTTATTTCTTACGTGTTACTGTTTTATGCTTGGATTTTTGTCTTTTTTAACCCGCAAGTAAAAACACAAAGCATCTGGAATTGATGCCCAAAGACTAACTTTTGGATGGTGAGCATTTACTTATTAATGCATAAATAATTGAGAATAAAATAATAAAATAAATACTGCATCTGTTTTAAATCAGTGCAGCATAATAGTGAGCGAGAATAGTGTGTTATATTGTACCTTTTTATTTTGTTTTCTTTAATACTACTGCATCTACGTTTTGTTGCTCACATTTGTTGCGATACTTTGTATGAGATACAGTTGACTGTGACTACTTGTCATTGTTTTTAACATCACAATCCTTAAAACATATTCCATAGTGTTGTTCATAGTAATTTATGATATACACCGATGTGCTTTTTGAAGATGGCCAAAACTGGAGGTGTTTTCATAACCTCAGTTCAGCCAAGTTTAAGGCTGTTTTTTAATTTGACAAAATATTGCTCTATTATTTTTCATAGAATGAAAGCAAAGAAGACATTAGAGATTCCGTTTTATCAATCTCATTTTCTTTCTTTGGTTTTTCAAGATTTAACAGAGAGAAAAGACATCCAGAAGAGATCCTTTTTTTTTTTTTTTTTTTTTTTTTTTTTTTTTTTTTTTTAGCATGTTCAGCATACATTTCCATGATGGTGTATCCTTTTTCAGGGATTTAAAACCATACTTCATAAGCTTTTCTGAAATATGTATTGTTTATAATCAAATAACTGGTGGCCAGATCATGTAAAAGTTCTTATATGCTTAAAATATATGTTACAGATAATGCTAATGAATTTTTATAAGCCTGTCTTTGGTGTTAAATGGCAGGCATAATGTTTCAATGTTACTATGTTGTGATTTACGATTGACCAATAGCATTATAGCACCATTTTTAGAAACAAAACAGAATGGGAGAACATTTTTGGAAACATTTTATTGTTTAACTTTTTGTTGTTTCTTTGACTTTCTTTACAGGTGTTTTTTTTCTTTTCCTTCATTTTTTCAACACAAACAATGTTTGATTTTGAAGATATTGAAAGGTGATTTTGAAGATATTTTGCTGCTGAAACAGTATTTGTATTTAATAGTTGATATGGGGTAAGGAAAACAGCCTTACCGACTGCCTGACATACATTACATGCATTGGTTTGCTTTCAAAGATGTTTTATAAAAGAGAAATTAAAGTTTGTTACTAGTAAACTATCTTTCATTTGACCTTGGACATGGTCAAAAAGTATGGTGTTTTAAAAGTTTTCCACAATCCACTGTAAACTTACATTTATCTCTGAGACTTTTCATGATCAAATCAATTCCTGATGAATGTAATTAAATCCTGCTCTTTTTCATCATTGCATGAATGTTCTGTTTCACTTGGAAGTATGTCACATTGTGCAAGTAATGAGTAAGAGTGCAGTTTCCTGTTGACTTTAGATGCCAAGGTAATTAAACAGGTCATGACAAAAGCTGTTTTTTTATGAAGCATTTGGCATATAAAAGGTTTTTTTTACTATTGAAACAACCTGCAAGTTTAATCTTATAGCATAAATATCGTTCTCGTTATAAATAAAGCATTTATTAATCAATAAAAAAAAATATATATTGCGTGATCTGTGGCGTCACGTGGACAATTATATTTAAGCCCCGCCCACGTGTGTGTAATCAGCTGACACCTTTACACCAGAGGCGAAAAACAAATCTAACCCACTGTATGTTGGTTATGGTATTCAGTTGCACATTGATTTTCTGACGTACTCCACGTGCTACAGTCTGATGACAACAGGACATCTTGTAGGCAGATTATATGTTTATTCAGAGCATTTGACTAATAATTGTTTCGTAAATGAGGCACAGTGTAATGGAGAGTTCGTAAAGAATGTCTTGTTGGAAGATAAAGCAGCCAACTGAATGCGATCTAACAGCAGCTGTAAGTAAACCGTAAGTAAAGAGTTTTGCAATGCTTTGTTTGTGGTTTTAATTGGATGGAATGTTTTTTTAAACTCATACGTATGCACTATAGCCAGGGGGCGTTGCAATGTTTATGCAATGATGTTAGCCAATCACAACTGGTGTCAAGCCTTAAAGGGACCACCTCTCGAAAATGGATAATAAGGGTCCAAATGAGGGTTGAAAATGAAGTAAATCAATAACAAGAGTCTTTGAAACAAATAAGCATGTTGAATTGCATTGCATTAACAGTTCTCATATTTAATGCTTTGTATTTTCAGGGCTTGTATTTCTTGGGGTTGTCATTCAACATGGTTGTACATTTAAGCTGTGAAAATTTTCACTTTATTTCAACTGAAAAAAAAAAAAAAAAAATCACATTTTCATTCTTAAAAAAATTCATATATATTCACCTCCCAAAGTACTCCATTTACAAAATTTTCAGTCTTTTATAAGATAGGAGCAGATGGAAATTATGCACGGGTACTCTACTGCTAGTGCTGTTCCTGCAGTTCCCGGATGTTCAGCATTGAATATTTTATTGAGTTAGAATCGAATTTGAACATTCAGCCGAATATGAAATATTTAAAGCACTGTTAATGCAATGTTTTTTTTCTTCTTCTTCAATTATTGCAATTCAAGATACTTTTTTTTTGTTTAAAAAGAGTTTTGTCATTAATTTACTTCCAGAAGCATTTATAAACACTGTTTACATAAAAAAAAAAAAAAAAAAATTAAACATAAGTAAACCCCAGGGAACATGTTGAAATAATCATAATAAATAAAACAAACAAACAAAAAACTTAACATGATTAAAATGTCAAAATAAATCAAACACAAACACAATCAAAACTGTTTATTGTGCTTGACAGCAATGTTTTATTATAGGAATCAAATACCCAAACTGAGCAATATGAACAGGTAATATATAATGGTAATACAACACGTGACTGGTGTTAAACAGTTTGGCCTGAGATGCAAAACCACTTTGAACTTACAAAATATAACATACTAAAAACAGATTCAAGCACAACAGAAAACAAACTAAAACATGAACAGAGTGGAATATTATAAAGCCAAAGCATTTCCACTACAAATGTGCAAAACAGCAACAATAAAATGATTCCAGCTTCAGAATGTACAGCAACCCATGTAAATAGTCCTTTAATGTTGTGTTTAATAATGGAAAAAATAACACAAAACTATATAAAAAAAGACTTGTGTGAAACCCAGTGATAGAAATGAGGTGCTTTCAGCATGCTGATACAAACAATGCTGCTTATTGCACACGGGGAACCACAAAACATAAAATACCACGTTAATGTCATCAATTAATAAAATAAATTAGTAACCTGAACTAAATAAGCAGTTCAGTTAAGTCACAAAAGTGGCACTTAAACATGTTTCAACTATGTGGAAAGATGGATACCTGACTGTTTAGTCAAATCTGACTTTTAGATTTGCATGTTTTAGAGTGGCAATAAAAAGATGTGCGCAACAGTATGTTATTCTGTCGATGTGCTATATAACTACAACACGTGCACTGATCAAATCCATCAATCTAATGCAAAATGCTGTTGAAACATGTTTACACAAGTATACACCAGCTATTCAAAATGGTACACAAAATTCAGATTTACTGTTAACGGATGTACTTGTGAGCGCATCTCACACCTAAAATCACAAGCATACTGATAATTATGCATACTTGATATTTTCTATAGGTTTTTACTGTGGTAGATTTAAACCACAATAATCAAAAGCAATCACCTTTTCATAGCACACAGTAATAATAATAAAAAAACATTCAAAATGTTAAAAAAGTGGTCTTTTTGGGGTGGGTGGGGGCATAAAAACAGCTATCAATTAAGTTTGGCACTAATTTAGATAAAAATGCCATTTTGTGCTATAATGTGTACATAAAAGGCGAGGAAGCTTAGGAGAGTTCAAGACTTGTGGAGTTCAGAAGCCGGAAGGAGTGAGAATGTTCATGTCTCTGTGTCTCAGTCTGTGACAGGATGTTTTCTTTCCGTCCTCGCCGCTCATCTCGATCTTGGGAGATTTTAAATTGGCGGGATCTTCAACTGTGAGGTTTATTTGGGTTTTCATGCCATCTATTGTATTGGACTTCTGAACCCCAATCGATTGCAGCATGAATCCCCCTGTAGTCATGGAAACAGCAGGAAAAAATGTTTACATTAACACATTCCTGGTCTTACTGTGAATTTCCCAAAATGTATACAGCACTTTTCACAATATACACAATTTTTAATGTTCTTATCATCTTCATGCCGGTGATAATATACACTATATTAGTGTAAAAAGTACAAATATTAGCAAAGAAGCAATTTTTATAAATAAATATAGTATAATATTCAATCATATAGTTAATGACACAACAAAATAAAAATAAAAAACTTGGTGCAGAACAAACATTGCATAAAGGTTTAATTAAGGGTATAATTAAGCATCTTTAAAACCTAAAATAATTTATCCATATAACAGGTTCTTGCCAGGTGTGTTGGTTTCTGATCCTGGGTCAGTGGGGGATTTCTGCACGATGGGCCGCACCCCGAAGAGGCTCCATCGCTCTCCTCCCTGTCCACCTCCTTCATTACCTCCCATCGAAACACTTGTGATGAAACTGCTGGACTTAAATGGAGTATTGGGCTGAGGTCTCGGACTAAACCAGTGCCTGTCAGGGACAAAGAGATAAATTATCAGTATATTACTTAATAATAATGTTACTAACAATAATATATTACATTGCAGTTTGTTCTGTTGTATGTCACAAATCCAATTGCATATATCTGAACACAATCTATAACTACAAAACGTGGCTGTGAAACAGTGTTTCCACCTGTGCCTGATGTTACGGGGATGAGAGGAGGGACAAAGTGATGGACGGTGCTGATGTTGAAAGCTTGTCCTCTCTGAAGTCCTCCTTTGGCATCTTCAACTCCTATAAATAAGAAAGAAACCAGCGGTTTAATATGTAACCAGTGCTGCGTCATAAAAATGCAGGTCCCACCCATGGGAAATCTTTTATCATGGAATATTATCATAGTACTATAAAAGATAGCAACACAGCAAAACAGCATGACGCATGTCTATGCAGCTCGCGCTAGTTCAACAAGATCTTAGATATCAGGGAAAAATTGATTTTTTAACGGAAACTGTATATTATCACCACCCAGGGAAAAAAGAAACATAAAATAAATAGTGAAGACTAATGTACTGTACTTGAAAATAAATATAATATTGTATATTATCACGAGGTAGGACTACACCAGTCTGATGAGAAATACCTAACGTTATCCGTTCCCAACAGCTAATGTGCAACATTTAATAGTGATTTGTGATATCTTGATATTTAACAGCGATATATTGATTCAGTTTATTTTGTTTTTTGGTTGATTGGATCCAAACACTAGAGGCTTCCGAGCGCTGGTAACGTTAGCGATAAACAGGCCGCTGTTTACAAGATATAACCTACCTTTTCCGCTCTATAGCTCGTTTATTATCCGATCCAGCGGGGTCTTCCATTTGGTCCATGTTTATTAAATTAAATATTGGTGGTATGCTGATGAAGTCGGAAAACACTGAAAAATCTTCGTTAAATTGGGGCTTTGAAAGCGAGCGCAAGGGTGTCCTATCGAACAGAACAACACGTACTGCAAATGACGGACAGGAAGTTTTTAAATAAAAGTCCCCCGCAGGCAGATGAGGGCGTTGACTTCCGGCACACGTTTGAATGTATACTTTGTCTTTGAGGCGTCAACAATTCTTTTTAAATTTTGTTTTAGCAGTTTAGTTACCATTTTACCATTTAGTTACACCAGTTTTCTTATTTGAAAATCATAACAAGAATAAGAAAAATAAATAATAATATAAATAATATTAATTTATTAGATAGATTAAAGATTAAAATAAGATGAATCAAATGAAGATTAAAGATAAAATGAAAATTAATTTTTAACGTCACAAGGAAGGCAACATTTTGCATAGGACAACCTTTTTATTTTTTAATAAAGAAACTAAAATTTAAGCCAAATAAAATGACAGTGGCTCTTTTTCTTTACATTCACAATACATAAACATTTTCGTGTTAACATTATCAATAAAATAACATTCATGTAAACTCAATTTTAAGGCATCATTACATTTTAAAACTTAACAGTATGAATAAATAACAGTTTAACTACAACATGAAAAATCTGAAGGAAAACCACATTGGTCATAGATCTCCAAAACATTATGCAAGGAGAAACTATAATGATTTGTCCAGAGATTTTTTTTTCCCAAATAACTGACACAGTAAAAAAAAAAATTCTACTACTTATAATTATAAACTTAAGATACACATTTACATGTTTATATGTTATTTAAACCTGAATATATTCCCTGGGTTAATATCTGTACATTTATGACATTTAATCAAGCGTTATCTAAAAATTTAGTTAAAGAAGATATTTGTTTCTCTGCTTTAAGAAATCAAAAAGAAAGCACCATATGTAATTTAAACCCTTTCTTGTCCAGCATCATCACAAACAACCATTTTTTTATACAGTACATATTATAAATAGTATATGACTACACAGAATTCAACCTAAAAGGAACACAGTGCTATACAATTCATATGAGTTTTTTAATTATTATTGCTATGACAACAATCTTCTTGATTATTTTTGAATTTATGAATTTATTAATTTTTGTTATATTCCTTTCCAGAGCTGTTTCCTGAGTACAGATTAACCGTAGTACTAAACTAAATTGGACTGACAGTGCAAGTTAGTTCATGACTGAACAAATCTGCTCCCATTTTCCAGTTCATTCTATGTGTATAATGTACTTACTACTGTGTTACTACTGCGTGCAGAAATGTACATTTCATATTCTCATTGCAAAATATTCATTCAGATGACCCATGCTCTTATTAGGTTATAATGCCATAGTCATAGTTTTTTGTTTTCTTTTCTCTGAGGTCTCTGTAATACATAGACATAAAAAAGCAAATGCAACATATGGCACAGGAGTAGTGGCACTGCACCCCCTGAAAAAAAGTTGGAAGGTATCCTTCATTCTGTGTCCTAGTCAATAAGGCGGGCATCACTATGAGTGAGGCAGTTTGATTGGTCACTCTTAAGGACATCTTAAAGGTGCAGAGTTGATCGATATTTTGCTTCATTGAGCTTCACTGCGACTCAGCTCTTCCCAGAAACTTCCCTTTGGAACCTAAAACACAATCTCATCAAGTATTGACCAAATAATGATTAATAAAAATAACTATTATTACTGAAACTATGCTAGTGTTCCATGTCACAGCCTATGACTTCTCTCTTCTGATTACCTGACATTTTGGAAGGGCCCAGTAGGGGGCATCAGATTGGATTTTCCTTTCTGCAACATGGCTGGTGACACTGGCAGGCCATTCTTAGGCAGCATCTGGAAGAAACACAACAACTATTTTAGAATATGCAGTCATAGTTTTTGTTGATTTATTATTTTATTATTATAACAGTTAATTTATTATGTGATGGATATGATGTATTGGGTCACATGATGTTCTGGTAAGTGCATGGCATGCTAAGAATCCAATATGGCAGGCCCACAAGGATAGACTGTACAATGGAAAGGTGTGGGAAGTTAAGCCCTGCATACCTCCAGATGCTTTCAGGTGGATGGTCGTTTAGCAGAAGATATGTTGGGATAATTATTACTGTCAGGGTTGATTGATTCAAATACTTGAAAGAACACACCAAAAATTTAAAGGGGTCATATGATGCGATTTCAATTTTTCCTTTCTCTTTGTAGTGTTACAAGCTCTTGGTGCATAAAGAAGATCTGTAAAGTTCCAAAGACTAAATTCTCAAATCCAAAGAGATATTCTTTATAAAAGTTAAGACTCTGCCACACCCCCCTAAAACGGCTCGTTTAAACCGAGCGGCAACCTCCTGCTCTCTCGCGTGAAGCCAACAAGGAAGTGACTAAAACTGTAATTCATCGACTGGCCACTTGAGGCTGGCTGCAAAAGGGAGTCAATCCCATAGACTCCCCATGTTAAAATGCACCAACTTTACAGCAGAAAAAAACATATTTACAGCCAGGTTCAAAAAATGATTTTGGTCTATATAGCAAATTTTGCCCTTCATGACAACTGTGAGGGGGTGAATTTTTTTTATAACTCATCCGTTTAAATTATATTAAGCCTTAAAGTTCTGCATAATTAAGGGCGTGGCCACTTGAGTGACAGGTGGATTGCTGCTGATGACAATGCCGTCGCGCTAGGAGGGCATGGCTTCAGCAACCAGCTCCCGCCTTTTTGCCCATTTTCGATTATCCGGGAGAGTCGTGCAGTGACGCGCTGCCAAGATGGCGACGGCCCGCTCTGCAGACTTTGAGCTTCAAAACCACTCTTCAGGAGTCTATGGGTGACATCACGGACACTACGTCCATGTTTTATACAGTCTATGGTTTAAACACGCCCCCACATATCTACATCAGTATGTGGGAAGATTTGCATAACGCCACCCAGATGTTCACGCAAAGAAAGAAGGCGTAACTTTTATTCTTGCTGTTGTCATCGGCACCATTTCATGGAGAAGCTGTGTTTCATTGTGAAAGTGAAACTACTTTGGCCTTCCAAAAGAGCACGATATCCACTTCATCATGCCTAGAGCTGATCCGTGCTGGTCGCTGAGGAAATACATCAACTTCGCGCTCACCGTGGACGAAGCTGAGACCAGGGACACACCATAACAGTATATGTTGAGGGGTGTAACATTTCCATCAGATGCTTGAAGCATTTGGCCAATCACAACACCCTGGATAGCTGGCCAATCAGAGCACACCTTGCTTTTCAGACCGATGAGCTTTGTAAAAATCGACGCGTTTCAGAAGGCGGGGCATAGAGGAGAAACTATAATGTACATTATGTGGAAAATAATGTGTTTTTTGAACCTTAAACCGCATAAACACATTTCATTACACCAAATACACAAAATAATGTTCTTTTTAGCAGCATCATATGACCCCTTTAAGAAAATCCACTACAATTGTGCAGCTCGACTAATTGTTAAGAAGTATTGCACTATATGACTGATCAAGAAGTGCATTTGCTCAGGAGGACACATGACACAAGAGGAAAGCACTCACCTCTGCACCCTGGGAGGGTTTGGTTATGGGACAGGGTGGAGGGGGTCTGCTGGGTGGTAGTGGTCTTGGTTTGGGAGGTGCTGATGGAGACTGCTGAGATGGCTCTGAATGTTGTAAACTCTGCTTGTGTGCAGCGTAGGCTGGGATTGGAGGTGGTTTCACAGTGGGTCGAACAACAGAATGTCTGGATCTAGGTGGACCTGTAGGACTCGCTCGAGGACTAGCCTGAAGAATGCAAATATATAAATATGAATAATGAATTTGATCATAACAATGAAAACATTTCACAAGGATTCCTGGGATGGTGGAATGCAGGTAATTTTAAGTGACAATGGCTGCACCAATTCAAATGTATTTTCCACACTGTCATTTTGTAAGTAATCAAATCAGATCGATATTCAGTATTTCTACATCAGTTGCTATAGTAATGAATCAATGCCAAGAGACATAAGAGTCACTGTCATTGTGGAAACCAGGAAAAGCTAATTTATTTTTCCCTCTGCTCATGTCAGTTTGCATTTTTATGCTATGGGTTGATATTCAACCCTTGAAATTGATTTTCATGGGTATCTTTGTTCACACATTTTAAATATCTTTGGTGTTTTTTCCCTAAGCTTTGGTTAGTTTCCATTGTGTCCAAAATGACAGAATAAACTACTTAAAATCTAACTTGTCTGTTCAGACTGAAGTGCATTCCCAAAAATCGGATTTTAAAAACACATATGGACCAATGTTATTTTAGTATTATTGGTAGTCTATTAAAGTATTTATTAATATTTTTGAATTAGCTTTTATATTTTATGTCTTCAGTTCAAATTTCCATTATAGTTTACATTTTAGTCATTTTGCTTTGGTTATTATTATTATTTTTTTTAATATTTCTATTGTTTGTTTGTTTTTTCTATTTTAGTAATTCAACTTATTCATTTAAGTTAGTTACCAGTGTAATTTTCCAATTTCATTTGTTTTTTTAAGTATAGTTTTTTTTTTCATCTGTTTATTTTTGTATTTTATTTCAGCTTTATTTTCAATTAATGAAAATAATTTTTAATAGTTTTAGTTTGATTTAATAACAGCACTGATATGGATGGGTGTGGATCTGGTTCCATGAGGTTCTTTTGCTGTTTGAACAACAAACAGCTAAATGGATTTGAGTTGGATACAGGAAATTTTTGCTTGCTGTTGGAACAAAGCCAGTGATGCACGAAACTGTGCTTTTGGATGGATATACTGCGAACCCACGCTGACAACAAAACAACTTCACACCTGTTCATCAGCATGTGGTTTCTTTGACCGGAACACTGGGTTGGCGTGACCTGTTGTGTGACTTTTAGTCTCAGGGGTGTCTGGAACACTGACAAGAAGAGAAATAACACATTTCCTAATGCAAGAAGTGCCAAATACATGAAGATCACTGCATGTACATGTTTGCATTTCACAGTTGAGAATTGAGATGATTACTTGATGCATATTTGGGTTGCAGGAAGGGTGGGGCTTTTGGTTGGAAGGAGCTTTTGTTTGCAGCGGCACCAACAGACACTAAGGACAGCCAATCCCAGAAGGAAAAACAGAAGCAGGAGAACCAGGACAAGATAAAGATTGCCTGCACAAGATAAGACAAAACAAAACACATCAACAAAAGGGCAAGATAACATTCAATGAAATACTAATTTTATTAAGTGTTTACGTACTGTGTGCGATCACAGGCCCACTGTCCAAACTTCCTCCTGAACCCGACGTCTCACAAAACGGTGGCGCCCATCCCGAGTTACAATGACAGTTATGGTTATTATTACAAAGCTGACGGGAAAAACAGACAAAAACATTTTTTGAAAAACAATTTAAAGGAATAGATCACTCAAAAATGAAAACCTACTGTAAAAAGAACAGACTGAAATCAAAGTTATTCTCTGAACAATATCGACCATTAGATTAGACTTACATCAGCTACAGCAGAGGGAAAGACTGTCAGTAAATAATGATTTAAAAATTTCATCTATTTCTCATAAAAAGAATGTATTGGTTCAGTAGACTTTGAATATACAGTAGCACACAAAATGTAGGGACTACAGTACTTTTTTTGCTTGTTTCATGTTTTTTTGTTGTTCTTTTAGGACCTTGACAGACACTGTGGGAAAAAAAGCTGCTTAAGTCTTCTTTAAAAGATCATACCCATATCGGACCAATGTGAGAGTGAGTAAATGACACATTTCCTTTAAACCATTCCCACACAATACATTCTGTACCATAAAACACACTACCTTAGTGTTCAGTGGAACTGATTACACTACTGAAGTCTGCTTAAAGTTTAGCACATCCAAAAATACTCACATTTCCCCCGACATTTTAATCATAAACTCTTAATCATAACTCCTCGCTTGAATAAGTGATATAGATAGACACAACCCAAACTGGAATCAGACATATTTATAAATATAAACCTGTGTGTGAAGGAATTTTTTTCCACTGACCGTTATAGATGGTATTTACTGTTCGAGGAAATTATGTAAACTGGAACTGCTTCAGGACAGTAGCTATAAGATGACCATCTATGCACAATAAAGTTCACTCTCCTCTATGCAGAAATAAACAATATGTACTTACACCGTGGCCATGACATTTGGAACTGCATTCATCAGCTTGCATGAAGGACGCATTGCGACATTCCCCTTCAAAACAGATCTGTCCGGATAGGAAATGAAGCAAAATTGAATGAAATTCTTAATACAATTTTATCATTCTAATGTTATTAGATCTATTCAGTCTATCAGTACCTACCGCATTCTCCCCACATTTGGTCCCAGTCTGAACCAGGCCTGGGTCTAGGGTGTCACTCTGGTCCTCATTACCCTGACCGCGCTGGTACACATGTGTCCCTCTACACAGGATCTTCTGTTGACCGTACCGGATGTTGGTGTCTATGGCGACGGCGTTGGATTCTAAAGGCTTGCTGGCAGCGCTCAGGCACTGAATCTTCCCACATTTAGCATTCCTAAACAAAGAACCAACAGCACGTCTTGATTGGCCCAAATGATGATGACATACACTACTGGTCAAAAATTTGGAATAATTAAGAGTTATTGATGTTTTTTAAAGAAATCTCTAATGTTCACCAAGGCTGCATTTATTGAATCAAAAATATATTTAAAAACAGTAATGTTGTGAAAATATTATTATTACAAGTTTCATTTAAAGAAATCATTTGCTTATTTGGTGCTCAAATATTAATAATAGTTCTTCTTATCAATGTTGAATACAGCTTTTTTTTAAGATTTTTTGATCAATAGAATGTTTAAAAGAACAGCATTTAATGTGTCCTTAATTTCTTTTCTATTTTTAAATGCATATCACTTTCTTTTTTAAAAAATCTTTCTAACCCCAAACTTATGAATGGTATTGTATCACTGTTTCCACAAAAATATTAAGCAGCAAAAACTTCTAAATATTTTCAACATTGACACTGTAATGTTTCATGATATCTGAAGGATCATGTGACACTGAAGACTGGAGTAATGATGCTGATAATTCAGCTTTGCATCACAGCAATAAATTACATTTTAAAAAATATTACAATTGAAAAGAGTTTTTTGAAATTATATTAATATTTAAAAAAATACTACTTTAACACAATTTCAACCAGATAAATGCAGCCCATCAAGAAAAAGAGACTTATTTCAAGAACATTAAAAAAATCGTAATTATTCCAAACTTTTGTGATCGGTAGTGCTACTATAAGTAAAAGCAACTCACCTTTCAGTGCATTTCCTGTATGTACCCATGAAACTGCCACAATTTCCATAGGTATCACCTGCTTTATTTACCTCAGTAAAGCAAAGATCAGGAGCAGGACGGCCATCTAAGACAAAGAGCCAGAAAATTTGCTTTATAGCAGAAATAGAACAGAAGAGACACACATACTCACATCTCAAGTCAATGGCTGTGTGTAAGTTATATTATGTAGTACAGCTCAGCTGGACTCAAAGGCTTTCTCTGATGAGCAGATGGCCTCACATTCAGATACTGAGATCACAGCCAAGCACAGTATCTGCCTTACAGTAAACTACAGTACACTGCCACTGGAAAATTAAATAAAATGTAATTTATTCCTGTGAAGACAAAGCTGAATTTTCAGCATCATTACTCCAGTCTTCAGTGTCACATGATCCTTCAGAAATCATTCTAATATGCTGATTTACTGTTCAAAAAACATTTATTTTCATTAATGTTGTGCTGCTATTTTTATAGAAACCGTGACGCACAGAGTATTGGGTGCTTGATTTTATGGTGTTACTTTTACACTATGGGACTTTTAGCAGACTTTAGCAGACACAGACCTTTGCCCCAGAGAGAGAGGCACTGCTGCTGAAGCGTCAGACAAATTCCTGTGTAACAGTAGGCACTGCCACCCGCGCAACTGCTGCCATCCCCCAAGTAAAAGTTAGCAGGACAGGTCTCTGATTTCCCATCACAGTACTCAGGCAGGTCACAGGAGCCTGAAGGTGGACGGCACATCACTCCTGGACTCTTCAGCTAGTTAAGAGTGTGAGAAAACAAATTGATCAAACTGTATACATTTACATACAACACTTTAAAGGGGTAATCAGATGCCCATTTTTCACAAGTTGGTATGATTCTTTAGGGTCTTCATGAAATGTCTGTAACATACTTTGTTTAAAATTCCTAAATGGGTGTGTAAAAAAACATCCTTTTTACCGTGTCAGAAACAGCTCTGTTTACAGCGACTAGTTTCTGTGCATGTCTCTTTAAATGATAATGAGCTACTGTTCATCCCGCCCCTCTCTTGCGTATTCAGTGATGTGTTACCATTAAAAATAAAACTAATCCACTGTGTCTTCAGTGGCTCTGATGTTGGGACAAAATAAAGACTGTTTACTTTTTAGGGATTAAATAAAAAAAGGATTTTTTATTTTTTTGTATTTTTTGGGTGGTTGGTGTAAATAGTTTTTTGTAAATTTAGTGTGGTTGTCTCCACACTCATATGCAAACACCATTTAAAAGATAATTTTGCATCCGATCTGACGTCTTTCATTTTAATTTCATTACTCAGTTATTTGATGCTGCACCACAGCGTGGGGTGAGTCTGGCAGGGATTCACCTTGCACTCATGACAGCAAACTCCATGTGCACACTCAGCTCCGATCTTCAGCGTGCAGTTGTTGGCATTACAACAGGGACTTGAGCACTCCTTTATAGTAAAGGAAACAGAATTGGAAAATGTGAGAGTGAAAGATCAGTCGGAATCACAGCGTGGGAGTAAATGAGACAGGAAGCAATGAAACTCTCTCCTGACCTCCACTTCCCCACAGTCACACTCTTCTCCTTCCTCCAGGTATCCGTTTCCACAGCGCTGGCCCCCGTACATGACCCTGGTGTTGGGAGGGTTGAACAAACACTTCCCCCCGCCAGAGCTCAGGTAGCGCTTCAGCTCTTTCTGATTGCAGGGGTTGAAGACACGAGGGAACGGATCCCTGAAGAACATGAACTTTTATGCCAAGTTGATTTTAAAGTGACGGTTCACCAAAAATGGAAAATCTGTCATCATTTACTAAATTTATGCAGGCTTGAAATTATATAGCATCTTTTTCTTTGGTTCTCACCCTGTGGCAGCAGCCATAATGCACCCTCCATCCTCAGGCTGAGAGAGACAGCAGCCTGGACTATCGTGGCTCATACCGAAGTTATGCCCCATCTCATGAGCCATGGTGGCAGCGATCCCCACAGCACTGTTAGAGTGGTCCTACAGAGAGAGAGAGAGGCAGACGAAACAAAAACTGAGTGCACACGGCTATAAAAACTCAATGGAATAATGCTTTAGGTAAATTTACCGAATTGACTCCACCAGACTGGTATTCAGAACACATGGCTTTAAGGGGAGCTAGACCAATGATGGTGCCCTGAAACGGCACACCCCTACAAACACAACAAAAACAACTGGTGAAATTCCAATGAAAACATGGAGAAACCAAATCATACCAATGCACTGCCTACCTGAACAGATATAATCATTTAAAAGGATAGTTTACCCAAAAATGAAAATTGTGTAATTTACTCACTCACATTTCCTTCCAAACCCTTGTGGAACACAAAGGGAGAGGAAACACTATTAAATATCTATTAACTCTATCATATCGCTTGAGGAGATTTAGATTATAGAGCATTATGGACTACTTTTATGATCCTTTTATGTCCTGTTTGCAACTTTTGTGCTTTTAAAACTTCTCCTTTTGGGTTCTGCAGAATAAAACATAACAGTGCGGTCACTTTACGTTGTTCAGCGAATTTTAGTGTGCAATATCCAGTAATTTCTATAGAAATCCAAGTGATTCCCAACAGAAACCTTCATGTATTGCTACACTTGACAATGGACGGTGGACTTAATTCAGTTTTGAAATGTCATGAGAGTACATAAATGTTAAATAAAACTACCCTTTTAAAACAAGATCATTATCAGCGATCGTTATTATCTGATGATATGCTAGTGAGGTGGGAGGAGCTACAGTGAGACTGACGTTACTAGCTGAGCGTTGTCATTGGACAGCTGTGGCAGCTGTTTCCTCCTCCAGGCCAGAAATGCACCCAGGGTGCTGTAGGGGTTGTTGGTCACAGGGATCTTGTCTTGATCATTCCAGATCTCCAACCAGATCAGAGCCACACGGATGTTCAGTGATTTGTAATACTGGGAAAATCAAATAAAATATTTGAGTCGAGAAGCACATAAATGATAAAAAGTGTGTTTAATAGTATAATTCACAGCATTCTCACCTTATCCACAAAGTTAGCTGCTTCAAGCAGTTTTGTTTTGGTCATTTCAAGGTCCCGACCATGCTTCACGAACTGAAAAAGAGAACCTATTAGGATGCATCTTTGACCTTAGATAGCTGAAATTAACTTTGTGTCATGCAGGTGGTGATTACAGATGACTCTATCAGAGCAGAGGTCAGCTATTCTGAGTCATGACAGGAAACAAGCCTTATCTGCAGAGGTACAGTGGAGTGAGTCAACAAACAAGATCTGAAGCTCCAGAGCTGTCAGGTAACTGTCATTGTCATTTACCAGACACTTTTATCCAAAGCAACCACCCAGCTTACGATTGTGATCATTTATGTGATAAATATGTCGTACAAAGATGCTGATCAAAACCAAGAACAAACTGTCTGAATGCTTTAATCACAGAAATAAATACTGAGATTATTTTTAGCAGTGTTTGCTAAAGAGCCATTTGATTAGGGCCAATAAGCAACCACCTACTGTAGTAACCTAAATCACCTTTTTTTGAAAGAAGCCTCTTACGCTCACAAAGTAGTTTGAAACTGTTTACTGATAGAGCAATTTAAACATGGTGTTTCTGTATTTTTAGCTGTCTGTTTGAGTAAATCTTCATTAAGGTGAATAAGACAAGAATTTCTCAAAGCTCCCCAAGAAACCCATGCTTTTCAGCAGATACTGTATTGATGTGATTTTACCTCTGCATGGTCAGCCACCACCATCAGCTCCACGTATTTCATGCTACTCCTGACATCCCTTCTTTCCTGTAGGAAGAGATAGAAAAGATATGGCTGAGCATAGGCTAATTTAATATACTACAGAAGAAGTGCTGAGTCACTGCCTCAAAAACGTTTATGATTTTAAATACTGTGAGACATGACTAATTGGGACTGGGGGACATCCTGTGTCTTCGGATAAGGACAGACACTCTATTCATGTATGCCAACGCAAGAACAATGTGTCCTTGGTTTAGTACCACTTTAGTCAGCTCTTCACATTTATTTAAATAACAAGTTTATTATCTGGTACTTTCCATGAATAGGAAACAAAATATGGCCTGAAATCATAAAAAAAAAAAAAAAAAATCATCAGTGAATAACCAGGAAATGTCTACTGTCAACTTTAGGAGGTTAAACTAATTGTAATAATATTTTATATTCATTTCCTATAAAGTTTTGCAACACTGTTAACAAAATGTTAGTAAATACAATTCAAAACCTGATTTTTGCTATTTTCTAGTAATAAACATTAAACAAACACGGGGAAAAATTATCTGGCCAAAATATATTTCAGATATGTGCTAATGTAAATAGAACAGCTTATAGAAATATATTTTTCAAATTAACAATCATATTTCATTTAAACCTTCAAATCCTAAAATATATTACAAAATGTAGGGGCAAGAAAATACCAATCTTAAAATATATATTTTGCAAAAAAAAAAAAAAAAAAAAAAAAAAAAAATAAAAATATATATATATATATATATATATATATATATATATATATATATATATACACAGTAGAAGGTCTCTGTGGACAAATGTATCATTAAAAGTGGTATACAGGCATTTATTGTTTCTATAACTAGCTACTTTTTATGCTAAGTTAATTTTATGTTACATAATAGTTTATCAAAACAAAAACAAAACAAAAAAACATGAGAAATGTGCCTCTTATGCTTTTAAAATGCCATGGGGCACCAAAATGTACCATATTCATGACAAATGCTGTTGGAACTCTTTGATGGTGAAGCTAAGATAGACATTAAGCCTCTTCAAAATAAAACATAGACTGAACCAAGAGGATCTCTAGTTTGGATTTGGTTCAAGGGTTCTTGTACAGGAATCCCATGATCTCACCCTATTGGTCTGCTGAGGCTTTGCCATGACATCAATCAGCTCTTGAAGGCTTTCCGAATGATTCCCGTCTCCATGGTATTGTCCACAGGTGCCCACTGGCAGTTTCAGGCTCTGAGCGCTGAATACGGCATGTTCCTGAGAGTGTGTTTGGTTAGCTAGCGGTGCGATCATGTAGCTCACGCTGTTATTGACTGTTATCATGCCCCTGGGGATCGAGAAGACAATATGTCAATAACAAAGATGTTTAAATTTTGAGATTCACTGATAAAGGGAAAAATGAGAGTTACTGATATTTAAACAAGCCGACAGGATGGAAACCTCTCAGCTCGGTTTTTCACGGGAAGCAGAGTAGCTCCACCACAGATAAAAATGATCTTTATACCGGATGGGAGGGTGAAGAAAGAAGGGAATAAAACTGAATTGATAGCCAACTTGTGTTTATGCTGAACTAGGTTATTTAAGCAAAAACAGATCTCCTTGCTTCCTGGATATCACAGTTTTCCCCAAACACAAGTGTAGACACACAACGCTTCACAGATGTGCAGTGACGCCCAACTATCAGCAAAAATGCTTCCACTGCAGAAATGCAAAATAATAAGGCACTAAAAAGAAGCCAAAACCAAATAAGATTAAGATTAATGCGAATGCTACTTGTCTATAAATGTTGCTTCTTTCTGTAGAAACGAGTCTCCTACAAAGTTGCAGAATGCTTGATGTTATCCAGATTTTTTAATGTCAACTAAAACATGCTTGCATGTTGACATGTCTATGATACATAAAACACTAGACAAAAAAGCTTTCATTGTTCTCATTCAGTGGAATCATACACCACAGCTGTGAAAATCATCTGGAAGTGTGTGTGTGTGTGTGTATACACTATAAAATGCTTTTCCCTTTCTCCAATCAAACCCCACTCACTCAAGCTGTCCTGGCTTAAATATTCATCGATCTGTTTGGATCAGTCAATGCATGTCTGTTCTTCTCCTGTTTGAGTCTCTGAAGGAGTCAAAGCACTCAGCAGGACTCTTGACATCTACTCTCAGCCCACTCAGAAACCCCGAGACCCGGTCATGCTGCTACAGTGAACTCGCTGAACTCACTTCCCGGGCTACTAAACTTGAACTTTTGCACAATGAAAAAATTATATGTCCTCATGCTGCAGTCATGTCACTAAAGCTAAAGTTTATAAGAGTTTGACAGTTTAGGAAATAGAAATAAAATAGTTTTGTGAAAGTCCCAAATACTAACCAGGACACGGTTCTGCACGATAATGCTACACTATAAAATGTAAATCTGATAAAGAAAAGAAAAGAAAATTAGGATAAAATAAAATGCAATATATATAATAAATAAAAATAAATAAGAAATAAATGTATTGTATTTTTAGGACACTTCTTTTGAAGAGTATCATGTATAAATCAGAAAATGAAGCTATAGCTCACAGTATGAGTTATCATGATTATACCTCGGTTAAATGTGGAATGTGTAATTTCTGAACCACTAGTGGCACCAAGAGGAATTGCAAAAATAATTTATTATTTAAACTCCCCACATATGCCATTGCAACCCTTTGTCACTCTAAAATATTACTTTGATCTATAAAAAATGCAATACATATATACATATATACAGTACAGGTCAAAAGTTTGGAAACATTACTATTTTTAATGTTTTTAAAAAGAAGTTTCTTCTGCTCATCAAGCCTGCATTTATTTGATCAAAAATACAGAAAAAAAAGTAATATTGTGATATATTATTACAATTTAAAATAATTGTTTTTAAATTTATTATACTTTAAATTATCATTTATTTCTGTGATGCAAAGCTGAATTTTTAGGATCATTATCACATGATCCTTTAGAAATCATTCTAATATGATGATTCATTATCAAAGTTGGAAACAGTTCTGCTGCTTAATATTTTTTCAGAACATGTGATACTTTTTTAGGATACTTTGATGAATACAAAAAAAAAAAAAAAAAAGAAGCTATGTTTTTACAATATAAATATTTTGTAATAACAATATACACTACTGGTCAGTAATTTGGGGTCAGTAATTTTTTTTCTTTCTTTTTTTTAAAGTAAAATCAATAATTTTATTCAGCAAGGATGTGTTAAATTGATAAAAAGTGATAGTAAAGAAAATATATTATTAGAATATATATTATTAGAATTTTTTTTTTATTATTTTGAATAAATGCAGTTCTTTTTAACCTTTTATTCATCAAATATATTAGACAGCAGAACTGTTTCCAACACTCATAATAAATCAGAATATTAGAATGATTTCTAAATGATCATGTGATAGACTGGATGTTACATGTGACACTGAAGGCTGGAGTAATGATGCTGAAAATTCAGCTTTGCATCACAGGAATAAATTATTTTTTAAAAGTATATTCAAATAGAAAACTATTATTTTATTTGAAATAATATTTCACAATTTTGCTGTTTTTTTCTGTATTTCTGATCAAATAAATGCAGTCTTGATGAACAGAAGAGACTTCTTTAAAAAACATTAAAAATAGTAATGTTTCCAAACTTTTGACCTGTAGTGTATATCTATCTATCTATCTATCTATCTATCTATCTATCTATCTATCTATCTATCTATCTATCTATCTATCTATCTATCTATCTATATTTTTTTTTTTTCACACAATGCATATGTATAGATACTGTAGTCCTTACCTGAGACCTGCACAGGTGCTGATGACGACACTTGATCCCTGGATCCCTTTGACTGACCCATGATAATAACAGTGATCCTGGAACCAAAACAACTTAATATAATATCAGAGGAAAGGGGGAAACTTGTTCTGAAATTTTAAAAAAGTAAAGATTCGTAATGTATTTCTTATTGCTTTATCTATAATCTAGAATTACTTTCACACATACTAAATCTTTTTAAACACTGATAAAGGTGAAGCAAAACAAATGACTTGTTATTTAGAGCCTGTTAGTTTACTGTGACAACACAGTTTATCATAAGAATACCATGACAATGTGAGTTATTCATGTGTAATTTAGGAGTGAATGTTTGTGGAACGGCTCCTGTACTTACACTGTTGGAAGGCCTGGAAAACTGACGGTCTCCATTCGGATTGTACCATATCTCCTGATATTCAGAGGAGAACAGCTCTTACACAAGAACATGCAAAAAAGACAAAATCATTCTGTTATACATTTAATCAGCACACAGCTGTATAACCAGACAACTTCCATCACGTCTATAAAGGAATAACATAAACACTTCCAACTTGTTTCCATTCCTTCTCTGTAGTCACACCTGAATCAGGATTTGCTTCTCATCAGATGTAGGTTATGTAGAAACCGACAGGACTTACTAGGATTTCTACACAGAAAATGGCTGCCAGTGTGAAGTCTCTTTCCTTTAATGGCCTCGAGCTTATTAAATATTCATCTATAGTAGCAGAATGCTTTGAGAATCACAGATACTCAGTAAGTGTGTTTACTGTCTGATAGACAGTCTGTTCATTGTGCTTATATACTTTTCTTTCTCCTCAAAGGTTGAAACAGGAGCACTAAGTGCTAAACTGACCCTAAATATTTAATTTCCCCTAAAAAGACTAACAAACGATTTTCACAATGACTGGAAATAACACTCAGATCCTGTCTTATCAATATATTATATATACTTTGAAGACACAGTGTATACTTTAGATTTATGTTTGGGTATTTTTGCCTTTATTCTTTTGACAGGACAGTTGGTAGACAGGAAGCGAAGTGGCAGAGAGAGAGGGGTGGGATCGGTAAAGGTCCACGAGCCAGGACTCGAACTCGGGACTCCCGAAGTGCAACAGCGCTACATGTCTGCACACTGACCATGAGGCTATCAGGACCTACAGTATTGTGTATTTAAAAAGTGAAGAGATTATGATGTTTTACTTGTTCTGTACCCCAACATCTTAAGTAAAAAAAAAAAAAACAATAATAATAATAATAAATTATAATATATATATATATATATATATATATATATATATATATATATATATATATATATATATATATATATATATATATATATTCTGGATATTATTTAACAATATTATTAATATCATTAAAGTCAATTAATAGTAACAGTTAATACTGTCACACTCACAACCCATACAGTACATATTTATATAATTTGCACATATTACACAACTATTTTATTTGGAAAAATCCATGAGATTAATTATGATTAATTATTTTAATATGTATATTTTTAAAGTCTGTTTTATTGGTTTAACAAGGCAAAATTAAACATTTTCCTTCTCAGGAGAGTAAAAATAGTAAACCACAAAGACTCATTTACAATTCTTATTTATAAAACTTTTTAAGAAAGTGTTTTGTTTTATTTTTAAAATCAAAATGTTATTTTAAATCACACTGACAGCAAGTGCACTAAGCAACTTAAAGTCATTCTTTTCAAATGTAAATTTTCTAATTTCTGTCAGACAGTGTACTGACTGTAAAAAAAAATGTTGAATCAACATAAAAAACTTTGTTACCTTAGAAAAGAAAAGAAAAAAGAAAAGAAGCATTATGAACACCTGCAACAAATCGGGAACTCAAACAGTGTTCCACTAAAAGTATATTTTATGTGACAATTTGAGTCTGTGTAAACCTAACCACACATTGTGGTCTCATTCTGTCTCTCTCTCTCTTTCTCTTAAACACACAAACACATACATCTCAAGTGTCTGTCCCTCTTTGTTTAAATTAGTTGGCCCAACAACACTTGCTGGACACAGTCCAGACCTACTGGACCGCAACCTCCATCACCCCCACGCAGGAACACCCACCAGGCAGCACAAGTCTGCACTGGCCCTGCAGGACCCTGGATCTCTGCCAGGGAGAAAAAGTGTCATGGACATGAGTGCAAAGAGGCCCTCAGAGACATACCGGTCATACACCCTTCTGATATACATTGGGTCTTTAAAATAAATACATGTTACGAGTAGAAATACTATCACACAGGGTCCTTTAAGGTAGAATAACCATATGTCACAACATCAACATACATTTTAACAGTTTATATCCCCTAATGCTAATATGAAGTCAATTCTGGAGAGAAGCTAATATGTCAGTAGTAGTGATTTGAACATTGTATTTCAACAAATCAACTAGATTTTTTTCTTAAGAAACATCCATGCAAAACTTTTAACTTTTGGGTGGAGTATGAGAGGAAACAGGCCCAATTCTAATACTAATGTAATACTAAATGATTGATATTTACTAAATAAATGCCTCTTCTGTTTGATTTTAACTTAAAATATTTGCAAGCATGAGTTCCTTAGGCTAAATCAACAATAAGAATCAGACACTTCTGCATGAACATTTTTCACCCTGTAATCAAATGTGTTAGCACTGACATCTAGTTAAATATGGAAACTGAAGAGGGGGACATTTCATGAACAGTCTTCATTTTGAAAAGAAAAGTGTGCAGTGACCACCTTTATAACAGACAATGATAAACGAAGACAAAATATCTACTGGAGGCACACTTAGTTTTTGACAGACAAATGATGAAGGCATATCGTTTAAACGTTTCATTTGACACTGAACACCAACAAGGTCATTCCACTTCCAAATACAGTCCAACAGTGTGGAAAAACACTCAGGACAAAATTTGGGGCAGTAGGCAAGAGGGGTTCTTGAGTGTATCTAATACCATCTCAAACAATGCACGCCTGTTGAGGGAACTAAAACAAGGCTTGCACTTAATCTGCCACACTGCCGCCCAATGACCAAATATGTGATGCTATATTGAGCCCAGCCATAAACAGCCACTGGGCCAACAAGAAGACTCATAAATTAACAATAAACTGACTCTGGCTGAGCATGATGCTGTAAGTCCCTTAGGCTCTGGAAAAATAGAGAGAGTGAGTGAGAAAGAGATAGAAGGAATTTTACTAACACTTTTATTGGCACCTTGTCAAGTTGTTTTAGCTACAAGATAAAAAACACTTACAGAAAGACACCTATAAAACAAATGCTGGCAAAAATAGACCCTGCAGAGAGTTTGAATGTAGTCCAAAATAACTACTAACTGTACAAGGAGCCGTTGAATAACCAACTTGCCAATAGTCGTGACCACACATTAATATTTCCTACTGGCAATTAAACTGTATTTCACATTATCTTTATTACAGAAAAAAAAATCCCTATGACAAATGTGTTTATTTAGCATATGGTCTTTTTGCTTTGAAATCTTTATTTTTGTAAAGTAAATATAAGAATAAATGTTATTGTTATGTTATGTTAAAAGGACAAAGATGCAAAATGGATAGGAATGATTTTCAACCCACAGAACACTAAAAGGGCTGGCACAGGGCCCGACAGATGCAGTGATGAAGAGCTGTGTGTTTGAGACATGGCTGTCTAGCAGCAGCTGAAACAAAGAGCTCATTTCAACATAGACGAGCTGTGTCTCAAGGGTCAGTAGGCCATAATTTCTCCTCATATCAAATGACATCATTCTAGAAGGAGGGCGAGGGAGAGAGAAAGATTAAATAGGGACATCACAAACAGACAGAGAATAATTGTTAAGGGCGAAAAGAGGAGAGGAGATGGGCTGGAGGGGAGGATGATGTAATTGAGGGCATTGCCTCGGCCATCGCCATGTTGGAGGCGCTTTTATTGCCCTGTTCAAGAGCCTAAAAGCCTGTCCGAGCGCTCTACCCTCTAACTGACAGCCAGTCAGCCTCTTAGACGGGTCACCTGAAAGTCAAAGAAGCCAATGCATGTATAAGAAAATAAACAAAAGCAACAGAATGCAGAACGCACACATTAAACTCAACATAAAATCAATATTGACCATATTTACTTTTTTATCCCTATAAAGACTGTATCATATTTGACAAGCTAAATTGCACATGATCAAATCTTTCTACTGCCTGATTGATAGTTTATACTTTCTTAGCAAGTAAAAGGCCTTTTAGTGAAATTCAAAAAATGTCCACCTTAAGGTCGTGGAACACGTTTTTTTTTTTTTTTTTTTTTTTGCTGTGAAATCCATAGTGATCTTTATAAAATAAACATAAGAATAACTTTTATTTTGTTAGTTAACTTTTGTTGGTTAGACTGAAGCAACATAGGTTTACTTGATTATCCATATACAATTAAAAAAAAGTAAAAATGTGAGTATCAAATAATGTGTCTTCATGATTTTGAGGAACATTTAATTAGAGCCCTGCACGGGCCTCAAATTTAGGCCCTAGCCCGAGACGATCAGGCCCTAGCCCGGCCCATGTCCGACAGCTTATCAGAATTACAGGCCCGAGCCCAACCCGAGCCGGCCTTTTTTCCCCACTTCTCCCAAAACAGCTTATACTAATGTTTCATGGCAAATTGATTATATATCGTTTCGTTTTGTTAATTTTGAAAAATTTTTGGAGCATTTTTTGTTCATTAAATATATGTTTTTGTTTTTTTAAAGTAATGACCAAGCGGCCAGCGGCCGACATCACAACTAGCCTAAAATAAAATATATAGATAAAAAACAGTTCAAGCATATGACAATGTTTAAACGTTAAACCTAGATAAATATGCGCTATATCCAATAGTTTGTGAGGAGATGCTTTGCAGGGCATGGAAGCGTCAGGGCAATCACGTGCAGTTTTTTCAGTGGATATTCTTGTCATTTTTGGTTTTGAAGGTAATGGTGGTGTTTGGTTGATGATTGGGTTTTTCTTTTATTTGTGTGCACTCACAATATCAACAAAATGTTGTGCTTTTTTAAAATAAAGAAAACAAACATGCGCTTTTTGCCATCTCTTCTTTAACAGAGTACAAAAATGAAACGAAACTCAATGAAAATCCCTCGCAGACATGATAAATATATCTATAGAAAGATTTAAATGATTACTTAATGAAATAAAACAAACTGAAAACAAAAACTTTTCATTATAATCATAATCCGTAAAGATGCACTTCTCTGAGGAGATGGAGAGTCAGGATCAGCAACTTCATCCTTGCGACACAGACTCAGAAAACACTAGTTTACATTTATGGTAATTACTTTTGCCAGTGCTTTGCCGGCAAGCTTAAGCCTATTGCATGTATTTGAACTCAGAACTGTTCAGCTGAGCTGACGGCATGCACCATACTGCTGCTGACAGGACAATAAACACCGTCGAGTCACTCTTGGCAGTCATGGTAGCACAGTCTCATGTTATTTCCACCAGCGCAGCAATTTTTTTTTAATCACTAATTGATGGATGTCTAAAATATAAAAATAAGGAGAAGCCTAATACAGGCCTGAGGCCCGGCCCATGTCTGAACTATGACGTGAAAATTGGCCCGAAGGCCGTTAAAAAGTCGGAGACCATCAGGCCCGGGCTGAAATGCGGGGCTGTACATTTAATAACATCCATCTCACAATCCTCACTGTATTGCATTTCATTATATGTTTTGCATTTAATTTACATTACAATCAATCAATTTAATCCCAATTTTTGGCCATATAAATATCAGCAACTGCAGTAAATTGCTAAATTTTGCTCCTTTTCGGGCCTCTGAATAAAACTGAGTGCTTTTTCCTCAAGTATGATTCTCCATATTACTATATCACACTATATGGACTATAAAAGCCTAAAGTATCAAATATGATACTCAACAACAAAAAACATATGCAAACCCTTTTATTTAATGTTTTGTCTAAAAGTTCAACTAAATGTTCCATTTTAAAATTTGGTCTTTCCTGACTATTATGTCAGGCTTTACATGGTTAATGCACATTCCTGGACTTATTGTGAATGACTTATCAGTGCACAAATGTTTGTCTTTGTAATATTTCTTCAAAATAAGTCAAACAGCCAACCACCTGACTCTAGTTTTCTACCTAACACCCATTTTTTTTTATGATCCAATCAACTCCAGATGATAAAATCAAATCCTGCATTAAATAATCTTTATTTGATTCAAAAATATGTTACACAATAAAAGCAAAATGGTTGTGAATAACATGTCAGGTTGACTTGAAATAAATCACCACTAATGACCTAAAAATTCCTCTGATTATATCATTCTGATGACACAAGACAGCATTTTGACTGAAACTATTAGGGAGGACAAAGCCTCACACATTTCCTCTGAGATCTGTCAGCCCTCCAGAGAGAGAAAACAGACAGAAATACAGGAGGGATAGAGTGAAAGAAACTTCACTGGCAGGTCAGCAGACATGGTCTTAAGTCTGTCATGAATTATCCCCTTATGTATATGGGTACAAAAGGGAAAGGGGACTATAGAGAATCAGTTAGGTTGTGGGGTTCCCTGCTACTTCAGAAAACTTGAGCCCTAAATAAGATCTCTCCACTGACCTTCAAGTCATGCAACCCCAGTCTCGCCACCCTCAGAAAACCTGAATCAGCAGTGCCTGCCTGGATCTAAACCCAATCACCTCCTCTGGGTCCATGAGGGCAAACATTAATTTGAATAAAAGCCTAGAGACCCTGCCAGCAGATACACACACACACACACACACACACACACACATACACACACACACACACACACAAAAGCTTAATTTTAGTTATTAGCTTTTAAAGACAGTCCACTGTAAGCAACTCTTCCCTGCAAACTGCGCATTCATCATTAGTTACTGGAGTCTGGACAGACCCATTGACAACTTTCCCGTTCAGCCCTACATCTGGAGAGCCTTGTGTTCAAAGGGCAGATGTGAGTTCCAGATGTTTTAAACAGGTTTACCGCATGCTTACAGCGTCCATTTTGGAGACTCTGTCACTTTTTGCACCTCCCTTTCTTCATGTGTTCAATACTTTTTCCCTGTGTCATTCCATTTGATTACACATAACCTAATTTCTAAACTTATTTGTTTTGTTTCTTTGTATGTACAGTATGGATTACTTTGGTTGTTACCAACATCTGGTAAACATTTCATGTCAGCAGCACTTTAAAAAATATATTTACTGAGAAAAATGGTGACGTGTTCAATACTTATTTTACCCGCTGTAAATTGGTCCCTTCATTAGAAATTAGACTACTGACTGCCTCCATTGATAGACAAAAATTTAATAATATTAAAAATATCTGTATGACAGTATATTCTGCAGTTCTTCCCTGCTGAACTGAATATCTATACTTTTCAAAGTATCATATCGAAGTTAGAAATTCAAGTATTTGACAAAATTAATTCTGTAGGGTGCCAAAAATTTGTTACAATTTCCAAATGGTGCCACGACTAAAAAAAGGTTGGGAAACACTGACATGGCGTATAACTTATCCCTGTAATACAGATTTAATTTTTTTAATTTAGGTTATTTGTAACTGAACACTGTCACTGTGAAGCAACAAATATAGTTGTTAATTTTTATGTTTGGTTTGTTGATTGTTATTTGCTGGCAGGTATGCAGTAAAACCATGTAATGCACAGGTTATTTAAATTGTAGAGACAATATTGTTTTTTTTTCACTAAAGAAAATGGTTCAAACAAAACCATGTAGAGCGTCTCTGCAGCAGCACACAGCAATGTTTCCTTACTGAATGGATTTGCATTTCTGAACAAATCTGGAGATTCAATGATTCACTGATCCATTCATAAAAACTGTTTCTTCGTTCCTGAATGAATCAGTCGTTTTGAAAGCATCGATTGAATAAATGACTCAGTGACTCAGTTATTAGGACAGTGGTTTGCCGACACCTACTGGTAATTTTAGTTTCACATTTAAAAGTATCATTCTATTTTTTCTAGCATTTTTATTTCAGCCGTTTTTATATTTAAAACGTTAATTTCATAATATTATTTATGCAATTTGTAAGTGCAGTATAATGTACAAGTGCTAGAAATAAATTAAAAATGTATAGAAACCTGTATGTTTAATTAGGCTTATACTTGGCTTTTTTAAAAGCCACTTACTCAATGTAAATATATACATATAAATATTTTGACACATACATGGATGTCTCTGGGCTAAGCCCCGGATATCTGCTCACCCTAGAACTGCCCCTGCTGGTAAGTATGTTATGTATTTTGAAAGTACAAAAATACTAATCTTAAATGTATTTAAATTCAAATTATGAATAAGTATTTTGTTTTTCAAATAGGTATTTTAAATACATATATCTGAAATATTGCCCATCCCTGCTGACAGCCAACCATTCCCCTGAAATCAACCGTACTGTTGCTACTAAATCCTTAAAAAGCTAAGAAACTTGTTTAAAAAGCATTTTATATCAGCACTGTGTACTGTACATTATGGAGTGTATTTATTTCATATAAAATTCTAGCTAAAAGTGTTTTAATACAGATATGAGTTAATGTGCATATATAAACAAAGACAGTCAGCAAAGCAAACTGGCTTTAACTGTAAAGATTTATCAGTTCAATATGTAAATGTTTATAGATTAGAGCTCAGTGGCAGTTTAATCTGAGAGAAGCTGAAATTTCTGGTATAATGTCTTGTATTCCATCTGTCAAGAAACCTATTTGGCATGGATTGTTTTTCTCACTGAGTGACCCATGGGTGTAGATGGAGGTTAAAAGGCTAAACAGAGGGATACACGCTAGTTCACAGGCTTTCAGAAGTAGGAATGACTCATATTAAACACACTGAAGACAGAAAAATATCTCTAATTAATGACAAACCTGACCCTAGTTAGTATTTACCAAAGCCTTTGTATAGAGATGGATATATTTAAAGCCATTTCCCTTGCTTTTATCTTGTCGCACAAATATCACAATTAACCAGAAGAGAAAATGAAACCCAGCATGTATTAATATTCAATGCTTGGACATGAATGCAGGGATGAGCTTGGCATAGCTAACACTGTATTGATTTTGCAACAGCCTTAATCGATAAACAGTCCACATGAAAGAAAATCATACTAGTACTCAAACCCCCAACATACAAAAATAGCTCTGCCGAGACACCAAATGAAGAAATAGGCCATATCAGTGCTACTCAAATTGAGTGCTGCAAGGATGACATATAACCCATAAATTAATTAGCATTTTAGCACGTCCAGTTCCATGGTCCTGATGTCAATGGGTTTTTTGAATGGGTTTTTGGTTAAATTTCTGAAATAAGGTCTGTGTTTAACACAAGCTTTTTGACCCTGCATAGACAGCAATGCAACTGAAACGTTTTATGGCGCAGAAAGTTATTAAGGACATTGTTTAAATAGTCCATGTGATATCAGTGGTTCACTCATAATGTTATGAAGCAACAAGAATACTTTTTGTGCACAAAGACACAAAAATAATGATGTTTTCTTCTCTTCCAGGTCAGTCTCCGCTGCCATTCACAAGAGTACCACGACCCATGTATGTGTATTTCTCTACTTGTAAAGGAGGCGGTTGAATAAAGTCATTATTTTTGTCTTCTTTGCGCTCAGAAAAAAAGTATATTTCTAGCTTCATAATATTATGAACTATGATGTCACATGGACTATTTTATCAATGTCCTTACTATGTTTCTGGGCCTGGGAACGTTTCAGTTGCATTGCTGTCTATGTAGGGTCAGAAAGCTCACAGATTTCATCAAAAATACTTATACAATATAACTTTGTATGGATATTATCTATTGATGCTGCTCTTCTAAACACTGCTGTTGGTCAGTCACCATGACTTCTTAACAGTTTGATTTTGCATCAGATTGGAATCAAAAAACAACTTTTTTCTCTGAATTAGGATGTTGCTCAATATTATGTGTAAAAAAAAAAAAAGACAAAATTCTTGTGAATTATCAACTGCATCCCTTTCAAAAATAAGCTGACAAAATGTACAGTAGTGCTCATAAAACAGTCGTAATTGTTTTCATCACACCAAAGAACATGTTTTAAACAAAGCTGCATCTGTGATAAATGCCCACAGCAGGGTGTTGTCCCCTGGGCTTAGCTCAGCCAGACACCGTGAAGTTGTGTTCTGGATGGATCTTCAATTGGTAGCCTATGACTTTTTCATCTGCTCTGATTTCCAGATAGTACCTTTAATAATGTGACACCACTTAGACCAGGGTTGGGTTGCACCGGCTGTTTACAAGTTCTTACTTAAATAAAGCATAAAGTTCATACTACAGGCTTGAAAAAAACTAATTAGCTTGTAACTCTGTACTTTATTCAGTTTCATAATTTGTTCTTAAGAATCCACAGGGATGCAATAGAATAAACATTTTTTAATGTACTGTCCTGTAATGTACTTTACTGTCACATTGCATCTCAAAAAGTGATGTTCTTCCTTAGTATTATTATCTTGTTTTCCAGTGCAGTGTATCTTGATTTAACTTTATGAATTTAAGACTTTCTGCTCTGATTTAAGACTTTTTAAGGCCCACAGAAATCCATGGAGTTAAGATTCAACTTAATTTTAATGGTGCAATGCAAAAATATCATAAGTTGCAACTAAGTGCGCCTTTGTATCAAAACTAAGCACAGCTGGTGCAGAGTATTGTGCTGGTTACCACCTGGCTTTCCTGACACAAGCGGTCTTTTGAAGTCCTGTCACTAGCCTTTTATTGCCAATGATACACCTCAGAAATAAACCTGATGTATTCTGTTATCAATCTGTTATCATGTTCACTAATTAACTTACTCCCTAATGGCAATGGACTCCTGGGGGAGACACTAAACCATGTGACGTGCTCAGCTTCTGGTGTCCTGGAGCAGGTGTCAAATGTCACTCCCATATGGTTTAATGCTGGTGCGGTGCAAACGCTCTCCATCAACACATGCACATCTGTTTGTGCCAAAAAGGGAAACCACATAGACGTGTATTTTTGGCACAATGCTATGAACAGCATTTCATTGCGAATATATCACGACACCTCCAGTTGGTAAGTGAAATGTGACTAAAGTGGAGAATTGCTGGACAGTGAATGGAGGTGCTTATAAGACTACGAGCACAAACTCACTCATTTCTCCGGAGTTGCAGAATCAGCTCTTCCCCTCCCACAGTAATTTTGACCTCTGCCTCAGATGGATGCTGGGAAGGCAAATCAGTCAGGTTAGAATAGAATTACCTAATAAATTTCATTATGCAAAAATGGTGGTAGGTACATGATAGTTTAAAAAAATATAATGAATGAGGCAAGTGGTTTATTACATATAGTTTTTTTCTTCAATATTTCAACAAAAATACACTGGAATTTTTAGGAATTGGACAAATTTACAGCAAATTTCAACTAAACATGCTAATAAAACGAAGATGAAGTATTCTAAAATTTATTATTATAAGTCACTTATCACAAAAGCAAATTTGTACTAAAGGTCAAATGTTTTTATTTCTATACAAACAAAATTATTTTTCGATCATTTTTAAATCATTCTGGATAACATACACAACAAAGCTGTGGAGTTCATGGCAATATACCAAATACCAAGATGTTTCAAAACATTTTTAGTTCAACATTTCACTGAATGTATAACAAATATAACAATGCTGAAATATAATGTATTGAATTATAAAATTACAATGGTCTTAAGACGTTTGATTCACAAGACAAAATAGGAGTTGTACAAAATATAGCACGCTGAAGCTCTGATGCACTACTACCACAAAGATTCATTCTCAAAACAACACTACTTGCAGTCAGCATTACCTTAGTGCCCTCATGAGATCTTTTATGTCTGGCAGGGCTGATCCACTGTGGATAAGTGATAAAGTGCTCCGTGTTGTCATGGATACGAGATGAGTCTCCATGCCAGCGTTCATCTAATAGTGCAATAAATCAATCACGAGACCAACAAATAATCAATCTCACACAATTTCCGGCCAACGAGCTCCACTGCTCAGCATCTTCTATTCCACGTAGACTTCCACGATACACAAGGAGCATCCGGTATTATTTTACATTGACTGTAATACAGTAATACTCACCCGTATGAATGTCTTCGCCATGTGCAGTGCATTTTAAAGACAGATGTAAACAACAACATAACAATAAAAACAATCGGAACTGCACTGCGCCCGCGACCATGCAGCGATTCAAATGCACGCCCTGAAGCATCATAACATGCAAAAATAAGAAAATGCACGAAATAAACGAGCCGTGCACGATGAATTATTATCGATTATGAACAGCATTCATGATGAACAGCGCCGGTATGTGTTTGTCTGTAGAGACCGACGGAGGCAGTGAGAGGAGCGCATCTTCACAGCCCTCTATCACCCTGATACAAGCACCTCCCCTTCTTCAGCCTGCCTCCACCATTCATAAAAACACGTATCTGTCTGTATGTCTATCAAATTTACTTGACCATGGTTTTACCAAAGTAACAGATTCCTACAAAATACGTTTTCAAGATGAAGATGAAAATTACCTTAATTAGTAGACGTCCTCAGTCTTCAATGGTATGTACAGTTGTTACAATCACAACATGCTGTTGTATACTCAGTTATAATTTAGGCACAAAAGGAGGTCTGGGATACCCAGTATAACCTTATTTGAAATAAAATACACCTTGGCACCAAAACAGGTAGCACAGACAGCAATTTACCAAAACTAAAAGAAATGTAGAGATTTCTATGAGCAGGCTGCATGCTAAGTGAGCTATAATACTGACCTTTGCTAAAATACCGGTGGTAGAAAAAATATCGTGTTTATAGTTGGTCTTGAAAGGCATTTACATTTGTTACAGTGACGGGGTGTACATATACTGTTATAATTTACGCATCAAATGAGGTCAGGGATACCGTATTACACACCACACACATCATTGTGTGTAATAATATACTATATATATATATATATATATATATATATATATATATATATATATATATATATATATATATATATATATATATATATATGAATAGGAGTAGGGCCAATCTGTAACACTAAATTTCTCAAGAAAGAAGGGCAACAAATCAAAACTATTTTTGTGGTAATCAACAATATACCACAAATGCTGTGGATTGAGTTAAACTTAAGCAGCTCTTCAAACAATGCACAAGTATAAAAAACAAAACAAAAACCATAACATTAAACATAAAAAATAAACATAACATTTCTGCTTTTAAATCATCCAAAAATTCACCCCATTCAATTCAATTGTAAGTGCTTCACCATAACCTCGATTTTTGCTTTTGGAAAAGGGGGCATATATCAAAATAATTTTTGTTGTAATCAACATTATGCCACAAATGCTGTGGATTGAGTTTAACCTGGAATATTATTTATGTAATAATTGAATTCTCATTTCATTAAATGTGCCCCATAGTACAGGATATGTAATGACACAAAAATTTGGCTGCAGAAAAACTGACTTCATCACCACACACAGAGGAAACTGTGGGGGATAAGGTGAAACAGATGCTCATCCCTGCAGGAGAGAATAAGTTCCCAGTGTCATTCCTTATCTCCACTAGGAATCCCCCTTCATTCACCTTAGTTGCCTCCAAAGAAAGACAATAAATTATAAACATTGAAAGCTTTTTTTTTCTTTTTTAATACCATAGGGAAAAATGAACTTGCATTTTGGTCTCTTTAACATATGATCAACACTGGTCGCTTTCCAGAATGTCTGGATGTTCTTCCCAGAACTGCTCTCCAATGATATCACAGGAATGACTTGTAACCTTTTTCCTGGTCCGTGTTACAGTAATTTCTGTCTCTACTTCATCTGGCCGCTTGATCTGTTTAGTTGTGGTTTCATTCACCTGAAGGAAAGAATTTAAGAATTAAACTTCAAAAGAATATAATTTTTAAACAAAATATTTTGCAGCTGCATCTTACCTTTTCCCATATTAAAGTCGTGCCTTTTTTGTGCAGTGGGGATTCATTATTGTAATTAATATTGAACTCAGAAAACAAGATCTCATTCTTATCCGCTGCTTGTGTTCCCTGCATATCGGAAAAATTATGCAACTTTTTAGTTTCTTTATGTAAATTACACTACAGTTATATGTGAACAGACAAAATAACTGGACTGGAATTAGTTGTGTTTAATTAAAACTATATGGAAAAATAAAATCCAATTAAGGCAAAATTAAACATTCACAAATTATATTGGTAATTAAATACTGATTATGTTTCTGGTTAAAACTGTTTATTGGATAATATTACTAAATTATAGAAAAAAAAAACCTAGTCAGTTTTAAATACTGTGATGTTCATATTGTTTGGGATGGCAACCTTCTTTGTACATTAGTGACCAGCTTTCTATATGATAACTTGTCTAGAAAAGAAAACAACTCAGGACAAACATAAAAATACTCAATTAAACAAATAATACTTTAATTATTCATACACTGAGTCTCTCCTCAGCTTGCGTTGTGGTCAGTCCACCTTTCTGAACCAGAGTCCAAAACGCAGTGTTGTACAAATTGTTAATGTGACCTGAATAGAAATAACAAATGTTAAAATGAAAAATTTTGAGATTCTGAAACGATTTTAAGTCCATTGTTAAATGTTTCTATAGTCTCTAAAGCTAGACGTTCATTTCTAGGACACCTAGAATGGAAAAATAACGGATTTCATATTTATATTTTAATGCATAATCAAAATACAATATATTTATGTTATTAAAATATAGCATGTTTACATTAATGCTCCATCACAAGCAAGCATGATAATATTTCCATATTCACAACCACAGGGTTGCCATGAAAATAAAGTACAATCATAGTAAATCTCAGAAGTCAAAAATGACTCTACTTCATTCTATTATACTGTTTTATACATGTTACAGTCAAACACATTTTATCATTAAATCTACTACAAAATACATTCACTTACAATCTGCCTGTCTCCAGCTTAGATAGTCTCTTAGGTTACGGTTGCTAGGGTACAGAACCACCCTGCCATCAAAGCTGGGTGGGTACAGCAGCGGATGCTCCCCAAAATACTCCTTCCAGTAGTAAACAAAGCTAGAGGAAAACTGGGAAGCCACATGGGTCATCAGTTTACTGTAGAGAGAAAGGGAAACATTTAATGGGTGAGTTTCCTAGACAGCATAACCCTGGACAAACATCTTCCAGCTGTGCTGAGATGGTTTTGAAATACACGGCAGATTCCGGCAAGTTTATTTACGGCAATGTGTCAGCATACAATTATACCTGGCCCTTCTTTTGAACCAAGTGGTTGATCTTTTGAACACAAAGCTGAACTCGTCACTCTGTCCATAGGCTATAGTGATGTCCTCCAGCTCCTCCATGACCGAACGGGCACTGCGGCTCATCAAACCCAGAGCTCGGTTATCATTGGGTTTCATGAAGTTATGCTGCTCGGAAAACCTGGAATCAAAAAGATCATTTTGAAAGTAATTTCAGTAATCCCTCATTTTCTGCCCTCCGCAAAATTGTACAAACATAAGACACAGTGTTAGTTCTGCAAGAGCATGTTGTAACTGTACAGAAACACTTACTTGTGGAAGTTTCGTCCATCCAGCCGAACTACAATGTAACAGTTTCTCAAACATGTGTCGTCGAGCTCAAAGTTTCTCACGTATTCAAATTTGCTTTTGGCCATGACAGATGATGTGCTGAATTTAAGCTTTAAGAGTGTCTTGTGCTCTGTAATCCCTCTAAAGTTGACCGATAACAGTCTCAGCATAAGGATATCAGGACAAATACGATTATTTAATACGTTTAACTCAAATCATGCTGTTAGTTCAGAATATCTGTGAGGCGTAACTGGTTATCTGTCATCCAGAAAGCGCATCGACATGAATTAAATGTTAATATTCATGTCTCTGGAAGAACTTAAACGAGTGATTATCTTAGATCGCGTTGTATTTTTTAAAATATTTAACATTACAGTGTTTACAAAATGTGATTCCTTAACAGGAAGTATGTTGTGTCAAAACTCACATGTGCGTAAGCGGTCATTGTATTGGTCCGTCACCTTATACAGTCCCTCAAAATACACTTCTGAAAAGTATGTTCCGCCACAAAGTGTACAAGGCATCAGCTGCTTTTGAAGATTTAAAAGCGTAATGATACAAATCAACACATCTGATGCATCTGATACAAATGGTCAGCAATGTTTTTAATAGAACGAGATGATTTGTTGGCAATTTTAAATAAGAGTAAAAAGATAATGCAGAATAATAAGCATAGTTGTGTCCAGTGTGGTTGCTTTTCAGTGTCAATGATAAATATGCTGCAAAGAAAAGCGAGACAAAGTGAAGCTGGGCAGTCTTACATTTGTCAGAAAACCAAGTATTTATTTTTTTATTAGCAAAAAAAAAAATGTAAAAATCAAGGTATAAATGGTCTTCCCACAGCTTGTCATCTGTCATCGTGTCAATTTTTGTTAGATTTCTTTTTTCTTTTTTTTTTTATTATACATATTTAGAAAAATAAGTTGTAACTCAAACACTTCACCCCTAAAACATTGCACTCAGAGCAGTTCCTACAGATATAATAAAGAAATGTATAATATGGAAAAGAAAATAAATATATTAAAGAAAGACAGGACAGTATCGTAAAAAAAAAATGACTTGATAGAAAAACAAACACTCTGCACTATTTACTCAGAGTCACTCAGATGTCATTTCTTTTTAAAATGTGGTTGGTGTTCACACATCATCTGTTTATAGGTATACTGATCACATCCTACGGATGAGCATAGCAACAACACTCTTAAACAAACATAGATATGAAAAGCGCAGTGATGATCATAAGGTCCTCCACCTCAGCAGCGTCCTTCTTTCACAATCAAAATGTCTCCATTAGTGTGCCTAAAAAACAAACACTGTTTCAGTGATTCAACATCACAGCATCCATACCACAGCACTTGCTAACTATCAGCAAAATCCATACAGAAATCCTGTTATCCTACACAAACAGAAGCAAATGAATGGACTCACATTCTCTGCACACACAGGGTGCATTCATTGACGTATGTGATGCCATCATTACCACATACGGGAGAGAAGTTGAGAGGGCATGCTTGATTGATGCTCAAACCCCCACATGCAGGCTGTCAGAATAAAAACACACACACAGTTCACAGTTATGCATCGTAGTTCGTCTTCTGATAGGTGTTTGTTCTGGGTTTTAATGTATAAATGGACTTACCCTGCGGTAAAGTCTTGATTTATCCTCTGCACCTGAAAGAATTGGTGTCGTTGGATTAATCGCATTGCAATATTTCTTCGTTAATTGCAAATGGCACACATCAATGATTAAAATAATAAAATAATAACAGTGCTTTTTTTTAAAATTCCACTGGGAGTGACTTACCCACAGAGAGGATGAGGACCAGACTCATCAGAACCACTGCTGTTCCAGTCATGATGCTCAAATGAAGGAACACCGGATTTTAAAGGAGAAATCTGTATTTGTAAGTTCAGGCTGAGAGCTTTGACGTAGCAACTGATGACTTCCAGCTCGTTTCTGAGTGTTGTATTGGTGATGAGCAGCAACATATAGTTTGAAAGTGAGGAGGAGGAGGAGAGGTGCTGATATTTTGATGGCTTTCTGCCCCACCTATCCACCGTCCCGCATCAACAACACTGAGAACAGAGCCTCTCTATTGTCTCTCTCTTTATTAAGGGATAAACATTCCAGTCTGTCCAAAAATTGCTGAGCACAATCCAAAATGCATTGGTCTGTATAATATCCCTCAAAACAGATCTGGCTGGGAGGCATGTCCCTGTTTATTGGCCCCAAAGTGAAATGAAAAGAATTCCACTAAACATGGAATGCAGTTGACAGTAATTACGTAATGTAATGATTAACTACATAATTTAGCAGGGAATATGGGTCTTTACATTTTGAAAAAAATTTGAATTTTGAAAAGTTATTTTTAAAAAATAAATAATTAATTTTTTTATGAAAAAGTGCAGAGTGGAACTTTTTTTATTTTTACGCTTTGCATATGTGTTAAAAAATCAAATATGGGACAAACACAAAATACAGAAATTCTGGCAAATAACCAATGATTAATCAAGTAATTAAAAATGTATATTTGATTTGTCTTACTATTAAAGGCCCCCATGCAGGCTTTATTGTAGCTATTTTAAATTATTAAAGAAATTATTAAAGAAAGAAATGCATTTGGAAGGGTGAGTAAATTATGATAGAATTGTTATTTTTGGGTGGACTGTACCTTTAATAACTCGAATTTCAGACCCTTGAAGTTCACAGTACTGTTTTACTGTATTTTTGATCAGACAAATGCAGGAGAATTAAATCAAGCATTTTATTTTTGGGGCCAACGAGAGAACTTGAGCGGTACTTTTCGGCTTCCGTACTGACTCTGAGTGTAGTGTACTTCGTTCAGAACTGCACGTCTTATCTGGCTGTCAGTCACGCTGCAGATACAGTACAGCTTCACGTTGAGTAAAATGATACAAATACGCAGAATTCTCGGGAAAGCGTCACGTCACGCAGAACACTGTCTGTCTGTTAAAAGCCGACCTACGGTGAGTTTAATCATCAGGAACTAGTTTTACACAGTGGGAAAAAGCTCACTTCCATCAAAGTACGTTTTCTTTACTGGACAATCTGATGATACTGAACCTGTGTGACATTTTAATGGCACCGAATTAAAAGATAAACGCTAGTGTTTTGGGGGGTGTCAGACGCCCCACTGTCAGTCATATGATCATGGAACTCTGCTACATTGTTTGTTAAGACCTTGGCAGTGTCAGGAGTTACAAAAGCATGAAATCATTACAAAAGTTTTTTAATTAGTTTAATAATTAGTGTTTCATTAATGTTGGAGGCCCATATTCTTCATGCATATATATTGATTATATAGTAAGGTCCAAATGTCAGAGACTACTGGTAAAATGCTTATATTTTACATTCTACTACAATAATGTATATATATATATATATATATATATGCATAATATATATATATATATATATATATATATATATATAATCAATGTAATGTGTTAAAGGCTGATAATTAGTAAAAAAAAAAAAAAATTGAACATCCCACTGGGGGGAAAATCATTGCTCAAGAGCTCATTACTCATTGAGGGAACTTGAACGGTACTAACTACACATTATAAGCTTTAGTTTCTATGAAAATTTTAAACGTCTTAATATGACCACATTTTGCTTTAATGACAGCAGCACATGAGCTTCATGAACTCAGAAAGTTTGTGTAAAACTTGACTGTGTTCAGCAGCATGATTTGAGAAAGATTCAAAGAGCATCTTGTAAAAATGAAGAAAATCTGGCCTTTTGTGCAAAGGAGTTCACATGGTTTTGCTTATTTGGTTGATTTGATTTAGTGGAAAATTTTTGTGTTTTTTTTTTTATTTTTATATTTTTAGGTACAGAAGAAGATCCATTCCCAAGACTTTGACTCTTCTATATTTATACCAAATGTGTCTAGCTGTTTATTTTTTGACATGTCCTTGCACAGAGATAAGTATAGAGTTGTCTTGCTTTAAAAGAAATCCTGTGTATCGTATATACATGGTTTGGGACATAATTTGTATAGACCTTTGTCCTGCAGTGGGATCTAACTGGTTTGAGCCTGTAGAAGGTAAACATTTGTACAGTTTATCTGTAACATCAAATGTGAGTTTCAAGGTTTTTAAAAAGTACTCAAGGTTTTAGATGGGGGGTGGGGCTGTGCCTTAAAAACCTTCAGAAACTGAAATAAAAAAGAAACAGAAGCGGAGCGCTGCCATTTCTATAATAAGTGAGTTTTATGTTGATCTCATAGTTCAAATAGATTCAGACAAATGTAGAATAAGTTCCAATAATGACCACATGGTGTCACTAGCAGTTTGTTTTACATTTCCTGAGCAGCCCAGGGCATGGATCTCCACCGGACCTCAGCAGCAGCACGGAACCTTCTATGAGTTCCGCACCTATTACATCCAGCCGCATCTCAATGCTGCCTTCCTCAAACTGACCAATGAGAAGATCCACCTGCGGACAGCCCACTCAGAGCTCATCGGATACTGGAGTGTGGAATATGGGGGTCTCAATCAGGTTTTCCACATCTGGAAGTATGGTGAGAATGATTACTGAATTCTTAAACGTCTATTCTATGCCTTTAAAACTTTATAGGATTCATCAATAAGTAAAATGCAACAAAACATTGAACATTGAAATGAAAAAAACCTGACTCTTTACTTCTAGGGGTTGGCAGGCTTCATTAGCACTTATTTAAAACCCTTGTGCTGTGCTTAAAACTCTTTACCTGCTCAAAATGACCAGCTTTTTAAAATTTTCTTGTAAAGCTCTCATTATGCTATATTATCACCAAATCTTGGAATCATTTAAAAAAAAAAAAAAAAAAAAAACTTGTTTTCTCGTAGGCCTCACTGATCTGAGCTTATGCACCTCAGTTTTTGAGCGGAAAGTGGTTAATTTTATTAATATAATAATTAAACTGAGGTGCATAGCTAAGATCAACGAGGCCTATGATTAATCAGTTCCAGAAAGAAAAACAAAATCTGTGCTAATTGAGAGCAAATAAGTTGATAAAAAAGACTGAATCTAGTGTTTGGTAATAATAGTAATAGCAATTTTTTGTAGGCCGGTCATTTTTGTGTTCAAGATGAAAAAAAATATAATAAAAATAAAAAATATATATATATATAAATATATATATATATATTTAATACACACACACACACACAAAAATGATCAGTTTAGCAGAATTAGTAAGTTTAAGTCCAATGTGATAACATTAACTGGCATTGTCCGGAAAAATAAAATCCTTTCTTAGCGTTAATACAGTAAACAAGTAATCTTACTAAGATAATATGTATTTATTTTATTTAAAGTGTCTAAAAACACAGTGCAGCTCACATACTACTCTCTGTTTTTGCTGTAATGGTGTTTAGACAGCTATGCCCAGCGGGCATCTGTGCGGGCAGCCCTGGCTCAAGACCCAAACTGGATTGAGCAGTACATCTCTAAAGCGATGCCCATGCTGAGCTCTCAGGATAATGAGGTGACGTACCTCGTACCCTGGAGCAAAATTCAGAAGCCACCCAAAGATGGAGGTGAGAATGTGCATTAACATTCATGCATTGATTTTTAAAGCGGCACCAATGCATGCTCACATGGTGCTGTAAGTGATGTAAGACATAAGCAAAGAAAAAGAAAATAACATTTTAACAACTTATTGATTGATCCTAAGGGACTGTTTTCAGAAGTTTCCTGATTATTCCCCCTTTTGCCATTACAGATATGCATAAACATTCATAAATTGTTCACAAAACAAAGATACACAGATTTCAAATGCTTTAGGTGAATTCATCTAAACAGTTTTTGTACAAATTTTTTTTTTTTTTTTTTTCTGTAGGAGTTTTCGAACTGGCAACTTTCCAGATGAAGCCGGGCGGTCCGGCGGTGTGGGGCAGGGCGTTTCAGGCAGCAGTGGGCACCCACACAGGGTCAGGATACGCCCACGCAGTTGGGGTTTTTCATTCTGAATTTGGACAGCTTAATCAAGGTGAACAGACAAGAGAGCAGATATATTTAAAAAAATTAAAAATGGCCAAATCATATTTTGCATACAGTTGCAACCTGTAATTTAAATATACACTAAAGGTCAAAAATTGGGGTCAGTAGTTTTTTTAAGTATTAATATTTTTATTCATCAAGTACTCATGAAGAAGATGACAGTATAATGTTGAAAAAGATTTATTTCAAATAAATGCTGCTCTTTTGAACTTTCTAGTCATCAAAGAATCCTGAAATGCTGTACTATAGTTCATATTGAATCATAATTCAACTTTAACATCACAGGAAAAGATTACATTTAAAATATAAAACATTTTAATAATAATATTTCACAATATTACTGTATTTTTGATCAAATAAATACAGCCTTGGTGAGTATATATATATATATTGGTGAGTATATATATATATATTTCTGATATTTCTTTCCATGCACAGTGTTTGTTTTATGGTGGTTTGAGAGCGCAGACCAGCGTGCAGCAATACGACATACATCTCATGAAGATGCCAGAGTGGTGGCAGCAGGTGAATCTTAAATATAGCTCATTACACTGGACACTATCATACCATTATTATCAGAACATTCTGGGGATTTTTGTCTCAGAAAAATAAATATTTTTTTATGTTTTACAGTTTGCAGTTTTTTTTTACTGTTACTGTTTGTATTTTTCTCCAGTAAGGGAGAGTGCAGCGTACCTGGTGTCACATAAGAACAAACTCATGCTCCCCTGTGCTTTCTCACCAATCAAATAACACGGCTTCATGGTTTGACTTTAAACTCAAGCAAATGTGAAGTGAGTGAATTTGATTGAAGCAGTGCATGAGATAAGTGAACTGATAAACAGATTTTATGCTAGCAAGTTCCTTGAGAAGTTTTTACTGATGGTCCAATAATTATTGTGAATCAAAATAATGCTTTACATCACATTAAGACTTCCATCCTCAAACTACGTCAGTGTTTCGCAACATGTCATTCTTTTTCTACAATAAATGCTTACATAATAAAAACAATTATAAATTCAGCAGTGTTATATTTGCATTTTTTTTTGCATCGATTAGATGTAGTGATGTAATCTAGCTCCTTCTGGATACATTTTAAGCAGACAGATACTGAAGATAATTCATATGTTAAAATTTCCAATATGATGTCACAGATCAAACAGTATTAGGGTTGTAGAATTGTCATGTTTTATTGTGTAAATAGAGAAAGTGTTCAAAGCAAGTAACAGGCAATCCACAGCCACACATTTGTTTTGTATGTAGGTATTGTATTAGGTGAATGAATGTGGTTGTGGTAATATTTTGTTTTTTTATTTTATTTTTTTTGTTTTGTTTTTGTTCTTTCTTTTTGGTTGAACCAAAACCAAAACTAAACAATAAATGACAAACAGCAAAAACATTGCCTGTGGACAATCCAGTGCAAAGAGATTTAACACTTTTTGACATTAAATTAAATTTCAATTTACACAGCAAGTAAAGTGCTTGGATGAAAGGCGGACAACACAGTTGCCAATCCCAGTGAGATCCAAAATACTGATTTAACAATCCAAACTCAATGTATGGACAGATCACACTTACTGTAATAAACGGCTATGTAATACATCTGGAATCAGTGTTGTGTTTGTGGATTTCTGTATTTAATGGTCCAGAGATCCAATGAAGGGCACACCAGATGCCCTTTTACTAAAGAAGGCACATACTCGGTATATTTAAATTGATTTCCTTCTAAATTGTTCATGTGAATCCAGCAGCATCCCCTAGGATTACTGAGTCAGTCGAGGTATTTGTTACATATTGTAACCGTAAAGCTTACTTGTATAAACTTTAATTTATTATTTTATTTAAAAAAAAAAACTTACAAAATCAATCACTTTTTTTGTTTTGCCCATGCACAAAGGCATGTATAAACATAACATGAGGCACTCTTGGATAGAACAGCCTACAAAATAATGCCTCTTCTGACTTTTTAAAACATCGAAAACAATTGTTTGTTTATAAATAATGACATATTAAAAACGAAATCATTTTAACAGTACAATTTGCAGTTTTGCAGTTCAGCCCTTAGCCACGCAAACGATTATGATTCTGCAGCATGTGATTCCCAGTCTTCTAGTCTTAAGAAAATAAAATACAAAGACACTTACCCTGAATTATTGATCATTGGCATTTTTCCATCGGCCCGATTATCTTGGACAATGAAAATCAATCTCTATTGACGACTGCGCAAAATGCAGTCTGTGCAGTCAGTATACACCAGAAATTATGGCTTCAAGTTTTTAACACTGTGACTAACATGGTTCGGATTCAGCCATGCTAGAAACACGAGTGAAGTCTTTTCAATTTCTTTTGCATTGACTTGCATCGAGTATCTCGGCTGCAGTATCAGCCTCTCAGCTGACCGGTGAAGACGTTTATCTTCAGACAGAGGTCAGAACAGCAGACTGCAGCTCAAAGGCCACAAAAACATTGTGAAATATGTGGAATCCACTGGCTCCTGTTAGCATGTAGTGTAAAGAGAGACTGGCTCACACAAAGCTTTCTATTGGCTTCTCCGTGTTCTCTTTAATAGACAGAGGGCTCAGGAGGGCCATGTTGACCGCTGTCTCTTTACGATGAATGGAGCTGTCTGAGTGGCCGTCACTTTGGTCCTTGGCAAAGTTAACAAATACCTGTTGATTGGGAAAATGAGTATTCAGTAATCACAGCATGAAAACACACAAAAAAATTAACTATAATGACCTTTGATACCAGAAATAAAAATTGTCATCATTTACTCTCTCTCTCTCTCTCATGTCATTCCAAACTTGTATGACATTCTTTCTTCTATGAAACACAAAATGAGATATTTTGAAGAATGTTGGTAACCAAACAGTATGGACAAAGTCCTATTGAAGTCAATGGGACCCAAAACTGTTTGGTTACTTACATTCTTCAAAATGTATTCTTTTGTGTTCAACAGAAGAAATAAAGTCCTACAGGTTTGAATGACATGAAAGAAAATAAATGATGACTTCCCCTTTTTACAGTTGACTGCTTTTTAACTTCCTCTTGTCCCGAGTAGGGGTCACTGTGCTACACACATGAGAAACCCTACTCGGAAATGTGCCTGAGATATTATAGGGTTGGAAATGCCCCCTCACCTGGTCCAGAGTGGTCTGGGACACAGAGTAATCCTCTATGCTGAGAAACTCTCTGTTCTTAGCGAGGATGCTGAAGATGTGAGCGAGGGAGGTGAGGGAGGAGGGAAGCTGGTATTGCAGCATGTTTCTGTGTTTTTCTTTCAGGGTGCTTCCCGGCAGCTCGCTCTCAATGAACTTCATCACCGGCTGCAGGTCAGGATCTGGCCCCGCAACCCTCAGAATGATGGTATACCCATCTCCAAATCTGCAGGAAGAGGAGAAAGTGATGTCATAAATATGCATCAAAACTAAACTAAAAAGTAATGTTTGCTTTATGCTTAATGCTCTTGATTTGAGTCATTATTCTTTGCAATTCAGTGATGCTGGTAGTGTGCAGAACTAACACATTGTACTTTCAAATAGCTTAAATAAGCCACGGACCAGACCAACTAGCTACGAGGTGAATCAATCACAAACTTTGATTTGGAGGCAAAATTTATATGTAAATTGGACAAAAAGACAAAAAGGATTTGTTATTTTGGAGATTGTTAGTACAATAGTGAAAATTTGATGTTTATCTGCTTTTAAAGAGGTAGTTCAAGATGTAGTTGAATTTTTTTGTTTAGTTTTGCAGAATTTGTGATTTTTAGCTTCAGGCGTTGCAGTCTCTCAACAGTACAGTGCTTGGGAATGGTAACAGGATCTATGAGAGAGAAAAAAAAACATGCACAGAAAAATCCAAATTGAACCCTGCGACTCGTGACGATACATTGATGTGTAAAGACACAAAACGATCGGTCTGTGCAAGAAACTGAACAGTATTTATATTGTTTTTTTTTTTTTTTTTACCTCTGATTCATGCAATGTCCAGCTGTCAGAAGCTGTTATAGCTGTTACCTATCTCTCAAATGGACCATTAACACTCTATCTACAATCTCAATCAGGAGTGTCAATGGTCCACTTGAGGAGATAGGTGGCAGTAATGCACTTATAAATCTGCGATCCGCCATAAAGCAACAAGAAGAAGATGATGCAGGCTGCTGTGAAGCGCATTCACAAGAGTTCTAACAGTTCGTACATTGTGCCAGAGGTAGAAAAACAATATAAATACTGTTCAGTTTCTTGCACAGACCGATTGTTTTGTTTCTTTACACATCAATGTATCATCACGAGCCGCAGGGTTTAATTTGGATTTTTCTGTGCATGTTTTTTTTTTCTCTCATAGATTCTGTTACCATTGCCAAGCATCGTAGACTGAGAAACTGCAACAGCTGAGGCTAAAAATCTTCGTTTGTGTTCTACTGAAGAAACAAAGTCACCTACATCTTGGATGCCCTGGGGGTAAGCAGATAAACATCAAATTTTCATTTTTGGGTGAACTATCCCTTTAATGACTTTAATGAGGGAAAGAACTACAATCCCATGAAGCTTTGGGAATGACTAATTGATTAAAATGACAGATAAATATAAACTATTGTTTTGTTGCTGGTGTAGCTAGTGCATATAGGAATAACATTTTATGTTTATTGTAAAATATGCACATATATACACATATTTAAGTATGATTATTATTGTATTTAAGATGTTTTTCTTTTGGGGGAGTTTGCTTGTTTCAGTTCTCTGATTGGAAGAGATTTCTCTACAGAATCATGAGTAGGCCTAATGTAGTTTTTCCACCAAGAATTATTTAAAAATAAGTTGGAATAATGTGTACTGACAGCTTCAACAAAGCATTGTAGTTTTTATTATTTGAATTTTTTTTGGATTAGTTTGTATTGTGAGTTTCGACAGGTTAAAGTGAGAGTGGTTGTTACATCTGAAACCCGGCTCAGACAGCGGAACCTGCCGTTCACCATGATGGCCATCCTGGTGCACAGCGCTTCACATTCTTCCATGCTAAGAAGAGTGAAGAGAACGCAGGTTAGTATGGAAGAAAACAGATTAAATAGTGCTCCCTAGTGATAGCTGATGGAAGTCTAAACTCTGCGAGAATCTAAGCTAAAAAACGAACACATGAAAATTTTAGAGGAAACCAATACTATCATCAATGCTGTCAGCGCTGCTTTTAGCAATAGCTCACTTAATGTGCTTATCTATAACATTAGCTGACTGTTAGTGTTCAGTTTAAGCGCATACACTGTAATTGTATTAGGAAAAGTCTGGTGAATGTACCTGTGTGAGGTGAGTAGGACAGAGCGTCCCTCTTTGATGACACTGTGGATGCAGTTCCACAGTGCTCGTCGTGCTTTGGGGTCCATTCCAGTGGTGGGCTCGTCCTGTAACCAAAAGCACAGCAAGACTCAGTTTCGGCCATAGGAAACACACATTGAACAGCAACATCAGCGGGAAGAACACCATCTCTTCCCTCACACGTGTATTGCACACTCAAGTGAACCGAAACAGGTTTGCTGACTCTTGAGCATTCTTGAGTGATTTTTTGTGTAATCCACCCACTATGAGGTCTCTTTGAAGGCCAAGGCTAAAGAGTTCAGGGTAATTTAGCTCTAGGGGTTTAACGTCCTGAACTCCTTATACAACCAGAGCAGGAAACCCAGCTGAGAGAATAATCAAACAGTGGTCATATGATCCAGACTTATGTTGTTTTTGTTGATTAGTTTGTAGAGATTCACCCTAGGAAGCATAAGACTTTGAGCCAGATGTGTAAGTGTCTTTGTGTGTACATGTGTGTGTTGCACATACCAGGAAGACCACTGGTGGGGCTCCAATGAGTGATATGGCCGTGGAGAGTTTGCGCATGTTGCCACCGCTGTAGCTTCCTGCTTTCTTGTCCACATACTTTACGAGGCCCAGTTTATGGATTCCCCACTCTGCCACCTGCCCAAGGTACAACACATCAGTAAAACTAACAACAATTCCTATTATGGTTAATCTCAGAAAACATTTCCAGGTCACATTTACATCAAAATCAAAAGAAAAATTATATTCTAAAAAAAATTCTATTTTACACTATCTCTCAAATTGTCATTACTTTTATTTTTTTTGTAATTCATTTTTTATTAATGGCGATTTGTCATTACTATAATAAATTACCTTTTTTCCTTTTTCATATTTTTTGTGTATTTTTTATGTTTAAATCAATCAATGGGAGAATGTGCTTAATGGTCAAAATGCAAAATATAATTAGTATTTTTTATTTGTAATTCACTTTATTGTCAGTGGAGATTGTTATTACTGAAATATAGTATTTTATATTTTTGAACAATGATCAGCATACACTTAAGCTGGGGTGGGGGTGTAAAATATAACCTGGGAGTTTGATTCACCCTAAAGGTCACATAACATTAAATTATATAAAAAAAATATTATATCATTATTTAAATCCTGGTGTTAGTTTATATGCTCTGCTCACCTCACAAACTTCCTTCTCAGGTACACCACGCAGGATGGCGTAGAATTCCAGGTGTTCCCGTCCTGTCAGCAGATCGTTGATGGCATCAAACTGAGGGCAGTAGCCCATGTTCTGATGTACTTCATCTATTTCTCTGAGTATACTGGAAATAAGAAAGAGCTGCATAATCAAAAAATCCATCCACAGAATTTTTAGATGAACATATGACTTTAAGAAGAAGAAAAAAAAGAAGAAATATATATATATATATATATATATATATATATATCATACACATATATACCAACATATATATATATATATATATATATATATATATATATATATATATATATATATATATATATATATATATATATATGTATATATATGTTTTATATGTATATATATTCATATACTATATAATATATATATATATATATATAAACACACACACTCATGCACACATACATACCAACACACATATACATATACATATATATATATATATATATATATATATATATATATATATATCTATATACACTAAGCTATAGTAAGGAAGTAGGATCATATATGCTATTTATAATAACTAATTGAATTTAACTGTCTGTACCTTTTCCCAGCCAAGAATGCTTCTCCTTTGGTTACCACAGAGTCTCCGGTCAGCATTTTAAAAGTACTGGTCTTTCCGGCTCCGTTGACACCAAGCAGACCAAAGCACTAAAAGAAGAAGGAAATACGTCAGTTTGTGGTCTTACTCTAGATGAGAAGAAGAGTGACTCATTCGCATGAGGCTGATCATGATGCAACAGTCATGAATTACCTCTCCTCTAGGAATGCCAACACATAGACGATCAACAGCAGGCTTCTGTTTCCGCTTGTACACCTGTAATAGAAAAGGATGACAGATGAGGGCACCATTTATTTGACTAAATGTGAAATACTAAAGTTGATGTCTGGGATCATCAGCTGAGGATTTCTGCTGACCTTAGTGAGTTGTCGGAGTTCAAGAATGTCTCCCTGTACAGCTCCACTCATGATTCTCTGCCTCTCTCTGGCCACATCCTCATCCTCCTCTCCAATCGGACTCAACTTGGCTCTTAAAGACCTGCAGGAAATGATCAAACCACCATATTAGATCTTCGAAATCTTCTAATCCATAATTTCATTAGCAATTCATATTAATGTAATTTGTTTCAGAATATCATCTTGTGATGTTGCTTACTTGGGTTCAAAGAAGAAACGGTACTGGATAAGGACTGTGATGATGAAGAAAACCACTCCTTCCACAGCCATAGCAAAAAGATTCTTGCCCACCATGTCCCACTCCAATGGAGAACGGAAACGGTTCTCACCTAATAAGGTAAGAGCATTCAGCATCTGTAATATTTACCCTTGCAGTAGTTTCAGTTAATAAAGTAAACACAGATCAAGCTTATGAGGTCAAACTCTGGACTTCATTGCTTTATATTTGTATATCTGTGTCAAAAAATGAAAATTTAAAGTGGAACAAGCTAATCTTACCAAATCTCTCCAGAGCGTCAGCCATGGCCTGATTCTTCACCATGTCGATGAGACCTCGACCCAGGCAGAAATGTGGAAAGATGAGCAAAACGTTCTTCAGGATGTCATTAATGCCACCAATCTCCTGCATGAAGAATGAAGACAGTAGAAATCATGATACGTGCTTGTGAATTAGTGCTAAGAATAGCAAATAGCAAGATGGCATTAGGATGAAACAAAAAAAAAGTTATTTCTTACATTATTTCCAAATAAGTCCATGACAAAAGTGGACACGCTGCCATTGATCCCAATGAGGATGTTGACGCTAGTGAGAACCACGTAAGCAGTGCTGGGGATTTTGAAGAGGAATGAAGCCGGGTACATGAGAGGAGTGATGGACCATCTGAAGAGAGACAACAATAAGTATTTATTACCAGGGAAAATGTTAATGTCAGGCCCCAAGCAATATCATAGAGACATGAGGGAGGGCTCTTTTCGCTAGGGAAGATTCCCAGATTGTGTGCTTTGTAAAGTATAATGTATAATCCCATACAGAGCCCCAAAGGTGACTTTCCATATCTGCAGAATTTATACATACAGTAGATGTGGGTGTGCTGTTTAACTAAAGGAAATATAAAGAGGCCCCATGTGGGACCCCCAACCATGTTTAGGGATCAGACTATCTAAGAGACATATTTTGCAAAGACAAGCACCACTCACATCTTCTTAAGAAAATATATCTAAACATGTATATATATATTTTTTTATTTTTTATATTCAATTTCTTTCCCATTATCTTCAGAAAATGTACCTATATGTACTTTATAATTCATTTTTCTTATGTTTATTCTATTTCACATCTTCATCAGAAAATGTACTTAAAATACTTTGTATTTTTGTATTTTGTATGTTATATTCCATTTCTTTCTTCCATTCCAAAATATACCCAACATAATTTATAATGTTATGTTTCTATTTTTATTTTATTTAAAATTTAGTTTGTAATCAAGTTTTTTTATTTTTATTGTTTCACAATTTCTTCAAAAATGTCCCTAAACATACTTTATAATGATCCCCCATTTCTATTTCTATTTCACATTCTCTTCAAAAAAAAATGTCCCCAAATATGCTTTATAATCTGTTTTTCTCCTATATTTATTATATTTCTATTTGAAATTTTCTTTAAAAAATGTCCCCAAACATACCTTATAATCAGTCCCCCCCCCCCCCTTTTTTTTTTATAAATATAGTTCATAACCTGTTTTTTCTGTTTCTATTAATGGAATATATTGTTGTTACCTACATTAATTATCACCATATTGAGCTGGTATTTTTGATATAAGTGAATATCTTTTTACCCATAAAGAAGCAGTAGAAGGGCAAGAACAGGCAGGTTGGTGGCGGAGACGTAGGCTTTTTGTTGAAAGCACACAAAGATCACAATCACCAGAGTAGCAGGGACGACGTAATTGCACTGTATCAGAAAATAGACAGAAATGTGCATTAAAAATTTTGGGTCAGCAGCAGGTGAGTGAGTGTCGCAATATGAGATTTGAAAGCAAAACCAGACACTCACCATATCCCAGAGAAAGTTGGCCAGCCAGTACAGCAATGGCTGAACTCCACTGATAAACTGCATGTGCTTGGCCTTGGTCACTCGCTCCTGAATGAGGAAGACAACGAAGCTGGCGGGGACAAAGGACATGGCGAAGATCACACAGATGGAAACCAACACGTCCACTGAGGTAGTCATTCTGAAATGTGAAAATCAGGGTTCATAGATTAGAAAAGCATGACCAATGCACTTAACGTTATTTACATTTAATTGAATCAATGTTTCAATGCTTACAGGGCCACTTGAGAAAGCTGTTCCTTTGTCAGATTGAGCGGATGGTTGAACGTAGTGATGCCAAACTGACGGGGGTCTTTGCCAGGTGGTAAGCTGGCACGCAAGATACCATTGTTCATTACATTGAGGTAAGCTCCAATACTGTGCCAGCCCTTGTTATTGAACCATATCTGAAAACAAAATGCCAATAAAGATCATTCCAAGTAGATTTACTTAAAATATAAAATAGAAATAGCAGTCATCCAATTGTCACTCACCTTGACATTATTCTTAGTGTCCAGTCCATTGATGAAAGCAGACAGGCTTTTCAAGAAACGGTCGGCCGCTGATCCTGAGTCCTAAAAGAGTAGGATACGAAACATTTAATGCACTATTCCTGAGAGCTATTTGATTCATTTCCTAAGATTCAACGTTTTGGCTTACCTTCCCCAGTTGGAAGATTTCCCTGACTCTAGAGATGGCATCATCAATCTCCTCAGCAGGAGGAAGTACCTGAGTGCTTCTAGCGCCCAATGAAAATCCTCCGTATCTGAATTCGTTCACCCATATCTTGTTCTTTAAGCTATGAGAGAAACAATCCGTTAATGTGTTGAATGATGCTGCTGAACTATTTCAGTTCATGTGGATAGACAATACCTTTTCCCAATGATCTGTGCGTAGGTCTTCACTAGATAGTCTGAGATGTTTCGTCCCGTCAGGTTCTGGAGGGTCTCAGTCTCACTGATCTTAATCTGAGGAGGTGGCAGTCCACCTGCACCAGCAGGGCATTCTGGAAGCATCTTCTTTTTGCCATTACAGCTGCACTCACAAGCAGGCGATGGATTGTCCATGGTCCAGTTTTTTGATGTGAAAATGTCCATCACGCTTTCTGCCACTTCTGTAGTAGACCATTCCTCATCGCCCATTGTACAGGGAGCATCACTGAAACCATGGGAGAAGACAAGCTTAGTATTTTCCTGAATTAAAAATAATAGCAGTTACAAACAAATGTGTTATATACTTTAAGTTACTTACGGAATTGGTTGTCCTTCCATGCATCGCGTTCCAAAGCCAGGATCATCTAATAAAGCGTTGAGTAATTTTTGTGTGCTTGTATCCTGTGGAGCATCATCACTGTGACAAAGAAAGACCATATTTAATCTAAATTGTTCCATGCAAGCATTTTAAATTTATGTCAAGTAGCGCATGTTGTCCTTGTCATACCTGATGAACGTAAACTGTTCTTCATACATCCATGGATTAAGAGCCAGGCTGGGATATTTTCCGAATGGTGGCACAATAAGACTGAACACCAGCGCAATGCACACAAACACAGCCGGGAGAACAATCTGCATAGAGAATCAAAGTGAGTTGATCAAAACTGAACTGTACTGACATGGGATGCATTTGCCAAAACTAGCATGAGCCTAACTAGATTATAGAAATCACTGGCATCGGTAGTCTCTACGATCTACTTAGGTTTACAATTTTGGGGGGAATTATAGAAATCATTGGCACCAATAGTGCATACAATCTACCTAGGCTTATGTTGTTTTTGGGAATCGTAGAAACCATTGGCACTGACAGTTTCTATGATCTACTTACAGCCTAGGTTTAGTTTTTTTAATTGACTATATTTCTAATTTCTCTACCTGTGCAAAGAAGCCTTTCCTTGAGCGGCGAGCATACAGAAATCTCTTCCACAACAAAGCCACAAACTGTTGCCTCTTCAAACTCCAGCCTTTCACCTGATAGGATCCTTTCCCATTGGAAACGCTCAAATAGTCAGTCTCTTTCGATTCTGGTGATCAAATATATCAACGGCACATTTAAAACCAAACAAATTAAAGTGATTTTTGGACAACTCTACTGTAATGATACAGTATAGATGTTTTAGCACTTTAAGGTCTACCTGGATCACCATCAGAGTCGTTGCAGTCAAAGTTATCATCTTCAGTCAGGGGTTTGAGGCAGCTCTGGTGGTCAACACCAAATGCGTGTTGTCTATGTCTGCGCACTGGCACAGTTCCATCTAACAAAATTAATAATACAAGATGAGATTTTCTGGATTTTTGTCTTTTAACTGCTTATTCCGTTTACTACAGCGCTAATAGTGAGGTACAAATTTACCTGAAATTATTTCTGTGTCAACTCCACTGTCCACTGCCACTTTAAGGAATATCTATAAAGACAAACAAGTAATATCATTAGTAACATGCACATGTTGTCAAAAATCACAGCTAGCATCTAAATATTTTCTTAACAGATAAAAGCCAAGACAAGCTAAACGTACCTCTTCAAGAGTAGTATCTGAGACACCATAGCTTGAAATGCAAAGGTCAGCGAGGCGATCATCCAGGTCATGGAAGAGCTCAACGAATGCCCCATCTTTGGCAGACTTGTACGGCAACACGTATGTGATCTCATGACCAAGGTCTTCCACCATGCGGGCAGCGGGAACGTGCTTTAGGATTAGACTGGAGATGAGGGCCACATCAACAGGAACAGCAGGAGATTCGGACCATGTAGTTCCTGCAAGACATATTGAACAATGTGAAAACTTTAGTGAAGATTCAGTTATAATGTGATGAACTGAAAAGTTATCCATCATTTTAAAATTTGAGGTCCGGTGGTGTCTTACCAATCGCTGTGGCAGCTTCGCTCTCTTGGTCACTACCTAGACCAGCATCCGAACTGCTCTCAGATGCATTGTCATCCTAGAAAACCAATGAAACAACAGTGTGTAAAATATTAGCTTAACATCTAATCAATGTTTTCCTTGGGTGTTTTTGCAAATTGAAGTGTACTTACTTTCTTAACAAAGGACACAGTGCTGCTCGAGTTCCTGCAAGAACTGAGAGAAGGCTCAGTGTTTTTCTTCACCAAGGTAAGATAATATCCAGTTCCCAGTTGAGTCTTAAGAAAGAGCGAAGATCCCACACAACAAAGCTTTCCATGGGAGATGATAGCAATACGATCGCCCAGAATATCCGCTTCATCCATATGATGGGTGGAAAGAATAATAGTCCGACCTAAAAAATACCAAAAGTCCTCAATGATTCAATAAGATCTGATGGCATTTTCTTTGTTTTTAAATACTAAACGAATGGGGGCTAGTTACCTGCACGATACTTCAGAAGAAGGTCCCAGATGCCTCTTCTAGCGTATGGGTCCACACCAGCGGTGGGCTCGTCCAGAATAACAACCTTTGACCCTCCAACAAAAGCAAGGGCTACAGAGAGTTTCCTCTGCATACCACCTAAGGAGCACACAAATGTAAGTTTGCAACAAATCAAACAACTACCAAATCAAAATTTCAGAGGTCATAATGCCACACACCGGACAGTTGACTGGTCCTGGATTTGCGTTTGTGTGGAAGGCCGGTATCAGACAGAATCTGCTCCGTCTCAGCCTTCACTTCCTCCTCAGACAGACCCTTCAGACGGGCGTAGAACCAGATGTGCTCTTCTGCTGTCAACCTGAAATACACCAGGCCACGCAAAGGTGGATTAGCATCCACAGAACTGATTTATACATCCTACAACTAATATGTGACTTGTTTTCGAATCATTTTTCTTGCAGGGCCTGATTAAAGCACTTACATGCTGAAGAGGACGTTGTGTTGTGGACACACTCCGAGGCTCCGCCTGATCGAACTGAGCTCTGAGCGAATATCTTTGCCCATTATATATGCAGTGCCAGAGGTGGGAGGGAAAAGGCCAGTTAGGATAGACCTAAAACATTAAAGGCAAACTGGAGGGTTAGATATTGTTACCAAAAAGAAAAAAAGCCATTACTCCAATCCATATGATCCTTCAGAAATCATTCTAATATGCTGATCTGAATCAGTTATACGTTTGATTCATTTTATTACATTTAAATTATTTATTTGATGAAAAAAAAGTGAAATGTGAACTTACATGGTGGTGGTTTTTCCAGCTCCATTATGACCTAGGAAAGAAGTTATTTGCCCCTCATAGAAGCCAAGTGTCAACCCATCGACTGCTAGTTTTTTGCCGTGATGGTAGACCTTCACAAGATTCTTAATGTAAACTCCCAATTCAAGGTGAGTGGGTTCCTCTTCAGTGCAGACAGCTTTAAAAACGAACACATAACACAATTAATCAATTGTTGTTTAAGGTTATATCTAATGATCAAAATTAAAAACTCAAAACAGTCCATTGGCACATGCCACTGAAAACCAGATATGGCACTAAACATAGCTGCATGTGCCAGTGGCTTCTTAATATTAACCGCCTCTCCAAAATAGTATAGCCTTTTAATCAGTAATCGGCCATAACATGAAAATAATCATCATTTGAGAATTATAATATCAGTGAATCCCTTATAAAAAAAAAAATTCTTACCCCCAGCATTGCCCTTCTTTCCATGAACTGCAGTATTGTTTGTGTTGCTCTCTCCAAACCAGTAGGATTTAGTGAAAGGGAAGTACCATGGCCTGGGAATGCCATACTGCCCTGGGAACACGGCCTCAATGTACCAGGTCATGACCCCATACAGGAAGGCATCAAAGTACATGAGGACGAGGCAGGTGGTGAGGTTGTAGCTGTCTTCTTCCAAGGGGCTAGAGAAGAGGTTATTCCATTGGATGCCCACACCTTGCTCCTCAAACAGGGCAAAATACTCACAGCCGAATCCAAACGCCACTGGAGACAGTAAGCTCTGTGGACACAACCAAATTAGATGTACGTGGTGTTGTTTTTTTTGTTTTTTTAGTACATGTATTATGTTTGTAATGTTTTTGGTGTTTTTGGTTAGATGTTAAATAGTGATGATCAGATATTTCTACTGGAAAACAAGATAAAAATATTGAGTTAAAAAAAAAGAGTAAAACGAGACTGGTATGATTTCATAAAAATATATATTGTTTTAGTGTAACTCAAATAGTGCAAATGACTTTCAAAGTGAATATACTGTAAATGTACTGACTGAGATTCCCTATTACCTCTGTGCCCTTAATCTCAGGCTGTTTCAGCAGGGCCTGAAGTGCATACGATAATTCTACTTTGTCACTTTAATGACATGTAACCAGGTAACTGTGCAGGATCTATCCGCCTTGGAAGACCCTAGGGTTAAGTGCCTTGGTCAAAGTAATCTCAGTAACTCTTCAGTGCTGGCTCACCTCTAAATGAACTCTTGTATTTGTGGCCCAGATCTTTAATCTATCACTAGCATTAAACTAGTTTAAACAGGAACACCCAGTGAAGATTCCTTGTAATCTAGTGACAGGAACCAAAGCCTACAATGGGTTTAAAGTGCGATTTTACAGTTAAGACATTCTCATCACACCTGTAGGTCATTTTAGATAAGGAGAGCCGTATAAATTAGTTTCCTTATGCAATATACTGTACGATAACCTAATGCACTTGGCCAACAACTGATGACGCTGCACATTTGCACTTTGTAACTGATATTTTTTAACAAATTTTTTGCAGATGGTCATAAACTTACAGCGATGACTTTGGCGGTGAAGCCCACGTAGTCTTGCCAAGCCACACAGAGCACATAAGGCAGGTAGAGGGTGAAGTAGATAATGCCCCCGCAAGCCGCTGCCAGGTTGGCACGTGCGAACGCTGTACTGATCAGAAAACACTGCATGATGGTTACCACCGCAAATGACCCGAGGAAGAGGAAGACTATGGCAGGGTCACTATAGGGCAGAAGGTTACCCATCTGGAAAGGTAAAAGAAATCAGGTTTATTATCTCTGTTTTGCTTCTATTAATGACAGTTTCTTAAAGAATGCCACATAATGAATAATAATCATTATTACAATCAATAAAAATAATCAGGGTTACTACATATATATGGGGATATACTTTAAACTAACAGAAACTAACAGAAAATTAATAAAAAGTAGTTTTAGTAGTTTTTGTTTTTTTACACACACACACACACACACACACACACACACACACACACACACACACACACACACACACACATATGTAAAACAAAATTACCAAAACTTAAAAATGGAAATGGAAATATTAATAAAATATTTAAAATGTTAATAAAAACTATAATAGTATCTCAAAGATACTAAAATAACATGAATAATAGTAAAAATAAGTGTTACTGTACATTAGTATTATTTATTTACTTATGTATTTAATATTATTATAGTACTATTTATTAATATTTTGAATTAGCTTTAACTTTTATATTTTCAATTTTAGTTTGTAATCATTTTATGTGCTTTTGTAATTTTTTTTTGTATATTTTATATTTTCATATTTCATATTTTATTCATTTTCATATTTAATTTTAGCTTTAATTTGTTTTTTTATTTCAGTTTTAGTAATTTTTGTAAATCTACTTATTTTATATCAGTTGAGGCAAAATTTATTTCATGTAATAGTTTTACTACTAATAATAATTATTATTGTATGTTTTTGTTGTTATAACGATAAGAAGTACAATAATAATAATAATAAAAAAATTCAGATCAAATAACATTAAGGGATGATGAAAGAATAATGGCCATAAAGTCACTTAGTACTCCTAACATAAAAAAGACAGAAAAAAAGTCAAAATTGCAATACAGTATAAATAATTTGTAATAATTAAACTGATTACTGAATGTGTTTTGTAATGGAAAAAAAGTGCTCTCTAGAAAACAACCCGTCTTAAGATCTGCTGAGGTCTTTTTAGTACCTTGAGTAGAAGAACCAGCAGGCCTGCGCTGATGAGAAGAGGGACGAGGCTGCTAATGAACCAACTCAACCACAGGATTCCATTGTCCAATCCCATAATCCTCATGGTCTCCTTGAGGCGGGCCTCCTTTTCATAGACGACGCCTTTGATGATGATGGCCACGGAGTACATCCAGGCCAGAGTCATGAAAAGTGGCATGGAACGGCTCATAATGCGAAGGAAACTACCGGAAAAGAGGGGAATATTTAATAACTGTTCCTACTGTTACAGAACATACTGAAAGACTAGCATAAAGCAGTCTGGACAAGCATGCAGTGTATTTTATTTTTATTTATTTTTTTGCAGGGGAAATAGTTTAATGACATTCCCTTCATAATTTGCCATCTCTGTTATTCGATTAGGTTTATTTGCAGTGCAGTGGAATGCTTACATATCATCTACGTAACATGGATAAGGCATCTGTTGGATGTAAACACCAGTCTTCTCTTTGGTCCCAGTAACTGCTCTGATGATGCTGTGTTCAACTACATCCTGAAGGTAAGTAAATCCTCCCCAAATATACCGCAAATCCTCAAATGGATCAGCCCTGGGACCGGGATCCCAATACCTGGCAACAAAAAACACAATAAGCATGTGATTTCACAGCATTATATCTAGTCTCCATTATTGGGCAATTAAGAAAAGAAAACACAGACTTACCCATCTTTAATCTTGTTTGTGCGCTCCACGTTGTCAATGTCCATGCGGATCTTGTAATTGACGTGTGGGGGAAGTTCAGAGCTGTTGGACTGAATGTCCAGAAACACAATTCCCGCCCAAAACTTTCTGTTATCCAGGAGACTCATGGACTCGTTCACCAGTTTCTCCTCTGTGCTCACAGGTTCAAGTTTATCCAGGTTTACACACTATAAAAAAAACAACACCATTAAGTCACAATTTGTCTTTATTAGATAGTGAGTTGATTTTATTTGACTATAAACATGCTACAGTGTGTGATTTAATGAATAACTTTTATAACTGACCTAAAATAATCTATTTGACCTGTAGTAGTCTTTAGCATGATCTTGTATTATTGTAAAAGGGAACTTTTGACCTATTAAAAATGACTGCGTGTTGTTTGTCTTCTCCAGTCATGTTATACATCTCTTTAATCTACATTCAAGTTGATTTTCACTTCCTTTTTATCTTTCACATCTCATTTTGATTACTAACATACGTCATATTGCTGAATTAGACATATTCAAAACTAAAAAACCCACACAATTCATGGAACAGGACATCCAAACATGTTTTGCATGTGCCTTTCTCCCGACAAACGTGAAATCCAGCTGGTTGCGACATGCATGTGCTATGGGAATCATGATTGGTTGTTGATGTGTTTTGTGTGAAAGTATGTATGTGGGAGACAGATGGATTTTGAGATAGAAAGGAGATGTGTAGGAGGAGAAAAGAAAGGAAAAGCTAGCATGAAAGAGAGGTGTTCTGACCTCCATGAAACGGGATATGCTCATAATGGCCTGGTCTGTCTCATTGAAGACGTCCCGCCACGTAAATGCCGTTCCATGGGGACGCGTGTCCTCGGAGTGCTTAGACAAGAAGCTTATAACATCCTCCACGCTCCACTGAGTCCCAGCCAACTGGGTACTGAAAAAACTAGCAGTGGCATTGTTTCGAAGAAGTGTCTATGTTTGGAAGAACAAAGAAATGGAAATTAAAATTAGCTTCAACGTTGGTAATGTTGACTAGTTCCAGTTTTGCACTGCAACTTTCAGCCACATGGGAGCAGTAATGGGACTAAGGCATATCATACCCGCATCAGATCCATTTCTTCACCGTTCTCCATGAAACTCCAAACCTTCGGTCTGGCTTCTTCCCACATTCCTCCTAAATCTCGTAGAATTCCGAGCTCCTGAAATGTCTTGTTGACCTAGGAAAGAAAAGGGGCGTTAATCAACAAATCATTGAAAGTACTATGTACATGTGTGTTTTTTTGTTTTGTTTTTTGGAAGGTTACCTCATGAATGATCTTCTGTGTTGCAAGGCTGTGTGGCGTATAGAGGATCTTCCCCATCAGGAGAGGTTTCAGTGCTCTCCAGATCATTCGAGAGATGGGACTGGCTTCCATGTTCTTCATAAAGTTGTTACAGTACAGAGCTAGAAGCACAATACATGAGAATATGCATTAAAGAACAATTTAGCATTCATTTAATGACACACACTCTGCATCATACTGCATATCTATAATGCAGTATGCTAGGATCTTATTTCAAGTGCAATGCATTTTGTTGAAAAAGCATGTTAATTTCTGTTGTAGATAAGGGCTGTTTTTGTTAACTAAAACTATAAAAAGTGTATTAGTTAACTGAAATAAAGCTCCAATAAAATAATTTTGTATTTTTGTATATATATTTTTTTCAACCAGCTCTGGAACATAGATAGGTATTTTATGATACATCAAGATTTATCAGAATTAAATATAATATAAATATTTAAACTTAAAAAAACAACTTTTTATTTATTAATTATTACAATTACTAAAATGAAATATGAATTCTAAAGTAAATTTAAGCTAAATAAAAATATTAATAAAAAACTAATAAAAATGACAAAAGGACAAAACACGACTAAAAAATAAAATAAAAGCTAATTCTAAATAGTAATAAAAACTATAATATTATATATAAAAAATAGTAAATAACACTGTTGTAGCTTTGACGTACTGGTGGTGTTGTCATAGACTGAAGCGGGTTCGTCATCACTGTCGTTGTGGCTGCCGAACAGCGCCTGGAAGTTGCTGTCCTCGTACCAGTTGAGGGATTTGATCTTGAGGCCGCCGCCTTCTGGGTGTCCACACACGATTCGGGACACAGCCTGGTACATCAGACTCGGTGAGCTGGTGGCTGATTGATATGTGTAATTTTCTTTCCATTAGTTTGTTTAAACAGGCGTGTCAGTTTTTTAAACTAAGGTGTCCAAGATTTCGTTTCGCAGGTCACTCCAGCTCCTCATACTGGCCAGCTGAAAGAATCACAGAGGACACAATTGTAATTGGAGTCAAGAAGGCTGATTGATATGTAATCACAAAACAAATTTACTTAAGAGGTTTCCATTAGTTTGTTAAACAGGCGTGTCAGTTTTTTATACTAAATTGGTGTGTGTCTTAAAACAATTAGTTGTATCAAAAAAAGGTGAATTCTCTCATAATTTTCTCACCCTCATCTAGATCCAAACTCAGTGATATTTTTATTGTCTATCTTATGATTATATGTTTAGAAAATCATTTGTTATTTATGTGTTTTTATTTATTAATGGTTTGTTTTTTGTGTAATGTCTCGATTAGACAAACAAACCCTCCCATGAAAAGCTTGTTCTGCCTTTTCAACACGCAAAGGGTTTTTATAAAAAATTAAATAAAAGTCTATCATAAATGCACTTCTAAGCTGGAAGGTTTGCTTGTCGAGGTTGGCTGACAGGAAAAGAAATGTAATTCTGTTTAAACAAACCCAACTGCCCCGAGAAAACTTGTATTTTTTATTATAAATCTTAAGGAAAGGTCACAAGTGTATCTCCATGTAATCTGATTGCTGTCTAAGAGAAGCAACTGAAACATCTTATTAGTGATTTTTCTTTCCTACAGGTGCTTTTCAATCTCAAGTCAACTTGAATCTTTGGAGGTAAGAGAAATACAAACATGTTTTGCTAAGCACACTACTCTTGCTTTTACTGTAGTATACAGTATGTATACAGAGTACATGGTACGTACAGTTAAACAAAAAAATAGTTGGCAGTAAGCAGTGGGTTAGTATTTCGAAGATATCGACTGAGTAGAGAATTGCTACTCCAGGTCATTTATTTTAATGCAGGTGTGGATAAATCTGTGCAGAATAAAACCATGTTAGCCTTACAGATCTGACTCAGCAAGCAAACAAGTCACATGCTGCCAATTTTGTGTAAAAGTGCACAGAGAATGGAGGGCGGAGGGAGCAACAGATGTCCTACTGCAAAAACAAAACACTCTCACAGAGGGGGAGAGAGCAAGAAATCAAGAAGGAATACATTGCCATCTAAACATCACAAAGCTGTACAGAGGAGGGAAAAATAGGCAAACTTCATACGCAAAATGCTTTTTTTCCCCTTATTTCCAGAAAAAAACAGAACAAACTCTTTAATTTCTAATATGCTGATTTGGTGCACAAGAAACAAGACATTTTTGCTGCTTAATATTTTTGTGGAAATCATGATAGACAACAAGACTAAAGTAATGATGCTGATCACAGGAATACATTACATTTGACAGGATATTAAAATAAAAAACATAATTGAACACCCTTAATTATTCCAAACTTTTGAACATTATTGTATATATAAATTATGAATTGTATATATAAATTATATATATATATATATATATATATATATATATATATATATATATATATATATATATATATATATATATATATATATATATATATAATACATTCCATATTGAAATATATATTATTTCCATATCTCTTCTGTAATTTTGCTTTTCAAGTATTTATCTTGTTTTAAGGATGCCAGGAAACAAGACACAAATACTGATCAAGAAAATGTTTTTTGCACTTCATCCAGTCTCATACCAACACTTTGAAAGTTTACTGGAATTCACCATCCGTCTCAAACGTGAAAGTGAGCCAGCAAACTAGAGCAGTGGGTTGCTCCATTCACTTAGACTTGTAGCCAAAGATTTCCCTCTCAGTTGAGAAGAAAACAGAGGGGCTTTGTGTGGACAAACAGGTCATGAACGCCCATGTCACTGCGTTACGCAAACGTCTTTATTGCGGTTTTTGTTAACTGACTGCTGAGTAGATTGTGTTACTCTCTCTCTGGATGCTTGTTCAGCTGTGTTTGGTTGTATATCTGTTCAGCTGGGAGCTGAAACAACTTTCTCTCCCTCCCACTGTGCACTGCTACAGCTGACAAATGAGACACTACCAAACCCAGCGACACATACAGGCCCAGTGCGAAACATTTACTGCTGCGTCACAGGCCCAGCTGTTGTCCTCGCCATTAAATGTCACTTTTACTCTTATGGGATGATTTTAGAGCCTTACTAGTTTGTGCTGTTTGTTTGAATTAGATAGACAACTCTCACATGCAATTCTTTGACAGTTCGCAGGACTGCTCAGGATCGTTCTACCTTGTCTGTAGTGATAAACTCACAGACTTCAGTGGTAAGTGAATAATATGAGGTCTACCTCCACAGCCAGTGATCCCAGGCTCTCCAGAAGGCTGTCTGTGGCTTTGGCAACTAGACGGACATCAGTGGAATTAGCCCTTGTGTCTGACTGTAAAAAGCAGAGAAAATATTTCATTAAATACACTTATTGAAAAAAAAGTACATGTCACATATATATAAAGAGAGAGAGTTTAAATTACTAATATTATTATATTTATTACATTAGATAAATTTAGATTATGTATCATATATATATATATATATATATATTATATGACAAATATAAATAAAATGGTAGTGTATATGTTTTTTCAAATTTAAAGAATTTAGATTTTGTTTTACATTACATTAGATAAAACACACACACACACACACACACACATATATATGTATATATATATGTATGTATGTTCATAAAATAAACTGGGTTGTGTGTGTGTATTTTTTATTTTTTTGGTTTACAATTAATTATTTTGTAAATAAATATGTAAATGAAATATTATAATATACATAAACCTGAAGAAAAATTTTAAGTCATTTACAGATAAAAGTTTATGTCATTTACAATATTGTGACAATCGGTTTATATGGCTATTAAATCAATCTAGTTGCTCATGTTAGTTCTTGTATCTAATTTGCATGTCTGTAAATGTTGAAAGAACCATTCATTTCATGCATTTTATGTGCCATTGGCAAGCGAAGTCAAACTAAGATGACATATTTATCTGGTATTCCACTGCACTTCACTTCTCAAGAATCCCAAGGATGAGTCAAAAACATCTTTCATTGACCAGTGTGATCTATGAGTCAAACTGACATTGAACTATCATAGTTCTTTTCAATGTGCATAGGAAGAAGTAGAAGAGAGGAACTGAAGCTGTTCAGATGTGTTGTAACTTCCATCTGTGCCTTTAGGCTATATATTAAGGTAGGTGTGTAGGGCAACATGCAATGACATGCATCCTCCCACGCTCTTCATAACTAACAAGCTAGCTCTTTCTTTTCCCTTTCTCTCTTTTAGTTGGTTGTTGAGTTGTTTGTGTCTCAGCTCAGTGCATGCCAATGATAAAGTCACCTGGTTCTGTTTTTAACAACTCGGCAACAGTAGTGGAGGAGGGTAGGATAAAATGATGATCTCTGTCACCCTCAGCCACACAGTAGGGGAAATTTATTAAGCAACAGTTTAATTTACACCCTTTCCCAACAACAAAGCCACACCATCTGGACTCATGCAGAACTCTAGACTGGCCATTACTGTAGACATTTACATCTCCCTACAGTAAAACCGCTCATGTCCTCTGCAACACAACACAAATTACGTATAATCTGGACACCCTTATAAAATTAAAGAAGTTTCGTGATGGTGCCAAATGGTAGAATGTAAAAATATGAATATTATATTTTGCATAAAGAAAATGAAGTCTTTTTTAGGACAATTAGGATTTTGTGCACTGTGAAATTTTTTTCTTGACTAATAAAAAAAAATTGTTCAGACTTTTTTTTTTTGCCTTTTTTTGGTAATTACTCTCAATTATGATTCTCATTACTTTAAAATGTATTTTAATGTCTAAGCTAACAATGTTATTGTTTTAACCCTAAAAATTACCATTTAAAAATATAGAAACAGAAATGTAATGTTGAAATAAATACGATAGTAATAATAATAATAAAAATAAAATGTATTTTAATGTATAAGAAAAAGAAAATAAATTGTATTACTATTAATAATATTTTATTTCTTTTGATTTTCGGCTGGGATTTATGACATGGACATATTCTTTATGGTTTTTGTTAGATTATGATACATTTAATATATGGTAATTTAAGGTACTTCAAAGAATTTTATATTTAATTTGACATATTTTTATCCTAATACCATAATTGTTTGTTTGTTTGAAAACACGTGCATCAGATCTGTTCATTTTGATTAACTGTACCATTTTTCTTACCCTAATAGGTTTGAGGAAATCCAAGTTGGACTTGAAGTGTCTCTCGGCCTGGTCTAGCCAGCTATTGGGAGAGCTGCAGATGAGGTCCTGGGTGAATCTCGCCACCCTTTCGTCTGGGATGCTCACAAAATCCTCAAGTGTGCTGGTGCTGCACATGTCTCTCAGATGGACGCCAAAACCGTTGATCAGCACCTAAAACATGAGCATCGGTGATAAGCAGTAGATGTGAGAGCAGATAAAAGGTGTTCATGTGATCCTTTTAGGGGTTTTGGGGATAGAAGGGGACAAAGCTGTTCATATGACCCATGAGTTTGTTATCAGGACAGGGACATTATAAGGCACTTAGCCTAGCTGCCTTGAATACACATTTCGAGGGTACATTAGGGTAAAACTAGGCTGCCTATGGTCATTTATGAGGACTGTAGATTGCGTAATGCCCGAAAGGCATGTCTCACAGCTAACAGCTTTTGATTTACAAATAAAAATCAAGTTGCATGCTGGTTTCCTCTCTTTAACTGATTCCTAGGGGCAATTTAACAGCATGTGTGGAGGTAAACTATAAAAACCGACCTAGAAACAATGACTATGCCTTACAAACGGTATACAGTTAATTACAGTACTGCAAATGTGAGGTTTGAGTGGGAAAATGGAAAACTACAATAGTCATGGTCACATTTTCGCTTTAAAATAATGCTTTTCCATTCTCACCTTTTCAAGATTCACATCTGCTTCCAGAACATTCTGTACATAATGATGGGAAAAGGAGCCGTTTTGTTGGAGGAACGTGGAAAGGGTTTCATTTTCACGAAGGAAGTCCTTCAGCTTGAAACCTAAGGACAAACATACCACTTTAGTGTGTGCGTGTTAAGCAATGCTTTACAAAACCACCATACAATGGCTGTAGTTATCGGTTTTCAGCAATTTGACCAGACTTTTAATTCATGTAGACCTGCACCCACATTTCAGGATTAATGTTTTTGGAAACACATCCCATTTTCCATTAGTTTACATTTACTTAACATTCTTACAAAACCGCAAACTTTTACATGCGCTCACTTGCTGAAATTTAGCACTGTTCATTCAGGTGTGGGGCCTTTGTGAGTGTTAACTACATACTAGTGTGCTCTCCTTAAATTTCATTCCTCTTTCAAAGTTCAAGTGCATGTCTGAGCAGGCCAGCTAGAACGGTTCACCTGGGTGTGGAAAGAAACGTCGACTGAATCATTGTGTGATTCCACAAACAATTTACATGGAGTCTAGTTACCTTAATGTTCTAAAATCTAAAACAGAGGCCACACAAATCCAGAGAAATTGGACAGTCTTGCGTAAGACCTTGCATAATTCCTTCCTTAAATCTGTGGCATTACACTATCATTCAATAGTGTGATTTTTTTTTTTTTTTTTTTTTTTTTTTTTTAAGAAATGAAAACTTTTATTTAGCAAAAGGACCCATTAAACTCATCAAAAGTGACAATAAAAATTGACATTGTTACAAATGATTTTAATGTCAAGTAAATGGTGTTCATTTAAACTTTCTGTTCTTCAAAGAAACAGTTTTCAGCATTCATAATAAGAATTGTATCTTGAGTAGCAGTAATGACCTTGGAAATTCAACTTGGTCATCATATAAATAAATTACGTTTTAAATTTTATTTAAAAAGGAAGTAGCTGTTTTAAGTAGTAATAATATTACACAAAATTACCTTTTTTACTGTATTTTTTAAAATCAAATAAAACCAATAAGCAAAAAAGACTTCTCTGAAAACCATTAGAAATCTTACACACCTGAAACTTTTGAATGATAATGTAATTCCTTGATTATATGAATCTTACAGAAATAAGTAAATATTAATATTATCTGATGAATATGAGCAGCTGGCAGTCTTAAGTTCAAGTTCAAGTGAATAAGTTCCCCAGTAATCATTCTTTTGAAAAGAGGATAAAGGGGGAGAAATAGGGGAGTAAAATGGGGTCTGTAAAGACATGTGCAAGGATCTTCTGTAAAGTCATGGCCAATTACATCTGTTAGGTCTTTTTAGATAGGACAGGTATATGCAAGCTTAAAATGAGAAGGTCTAAATGAGCCATTGTGAAATCAAGATACGTATACCTAATCCAGTTCTCAGACAGTTTTAACTTATGTCTTGAAATTTACACTGACTTTCAGAAGTTTGGGGTTGGTAAGATTTTTTTAATGTCTGTAAAAGTTTCTTATGCTCACCAAGACTGTATTTATTTGATCAAAAACATAAAACACTGAAATTGTGAAATTGTATTATCATGTAAAATAACTTGTTTCTATTTTAATATATTTTAAAATGTAATTTCTTCCCGTGATGACAAAGCTGAATTTTAGCAGCCAATACTCCAGTATTCATTGCACAAACAAGTGGTCGCCATCAGGACAGCTAGGTGAATATCAAAGTCATACGCTCAAATAAACACTCAATAACCAAAGAGAAACCTATTACATTATTCTTATTAGCATCATATTTTCTACATGAATGTTTTCAACATTGTATGCCATTATGAGGATAATGTAAAGCAGCTATTTAAAGCTCTTTGTGAATTCAGCATCACAGCTAATCATAGCAAGTGATGTAGGTGCGAATGGGTTCAAGCGGTAACTATAACCTAAACCCAAAGAACTCAACTCTTTCATGTCTGTTGCCATTAGCTGTAATCAAAAGAGGAGAATAAAGACCGAAATGATTGAGATCGCAGCATGCAGATGCCACGATAAGCCCTACAGTGAGTGGATGGTGAGTTCAAAGCATTCCTATTGTCATGCACGACAGTGTGAGACACGATAAAGAAGCTTTAAAGGGATACTCCACCCCAAAATGAAAATTTTGTCATTAATCACTTACCCCCATGTCGTTCCAAATCCGTAAAAGCGCCGTTCGTCTTTGGAACACAATTTAAGATATTTTGGATGAAAACCGGGAGGCCTGTGACTGTCCAATAGACTGCCAAGTAAATAACAGTGTCAATGTCCATAAAAGGTGTGAAAGTCGTTGTCAGAATACTCCATCTGCCATTAGACGTGCAATCTGGGTTATATGAAGCGACAGAAACACTTTTTGTAAGCAAAGAAAATAAAAATAATGACTTTATTCAACAATTCCTTTGTCAACAGCCTCCTCTGTGTCTCTCCATATCACCGTATGCTGTGTATGTTCTTCTGTATCATCCGTGCCACAAGGATGCGCTGATTTCTTTCAAATTAAAGCTAAATACATGTAGAAACAGTGCATCCTTGTGGTGTGGATAATACAGAAGAGCACACACAGCATACGGTGATATGGAGAGACACAGAGGAGACTGCTGACAAAGGAATTGTTGAATAAAGTATTTTTGTTTTCTTCGCTTAAAAAAAAGTGTTCCCGTCGCTTCATATAACCCAGATTGCACGTCTGATGGCAGATGGAGTATTCTGACAACAACTTTCATACCTTATGGACCATGACACTGTTATTTACTTGGAAGTCCATGGGACAGTCACAGGCCTCCAGTTTTTCATCCAAAATATCTTAAATTGTGTTCCGGAGCTTTTACGGGTTTGAAACAACATGGGGTTAAGTGATTAATGACAAAATTTTCATTTTGGGGTGGAGTATCCCTTTAATTTGAACAGGTAGACTGACATGGCTCTTTTTCCTCAAGACTTTTCTGAACATAGATTTTTAAACTACTTTGGAGAAACAGGAATGTTTATTATAGTTAACTGTGAATTTAGGTCAATTTTGCATCAAATTGATCCTGTTTTTGTCTGTATGGCACTGAAAAAGTTAAATCATCTACCCATTTCACTCTTTCACAGATATAAATATGTCATCACACTTCACTTTTTGGTAAATACATTCTATATACTGTTACTGCAGATGTTTTGTGATGGCATCTGTGCAACCTTTTCTCCATTAGGCAGAGAAATGCAATTAAAGCTCACTTAGCGTGAGAAGAGAAGTATGTGAACGGGAAGAAACTATAAGTGAATAGGGCAGGTATTGCTAGAGGACTGGATTCTGGGATGTGTGTGTGTATTTACACCCACACTGGCCCAGAAACTGACTTGCCATGGCTTGTTTGAAAGACTTGATCCATCATTCAACCACCCACCTCCTCCTCTGCCAGTTGAAAAATTGCACTATCCCAACAAATCCTCACAGACTGACAGGCATTAACCTTTTAGTTATATATTCACAAGGATTAACTGATAATTTGAATGAGTCACTTTATGCTAGTTGTAGTGTTTGCTATGGAAGATTACAATTGATGAAAAGGGCAAAAAACATGACATAGTTCAGCCAAAAATGAACGCCATGCCATTTATGCGCTCTTATGTCATTGCAAACCCACAAGACTCTTTTTGCTTGGTGGAACATAAAAAGGAACAAGGTAAAATTGAAATATTTAATTTATTTATTACCAAAAAAAACAAAAAAAAGACCTACGCTGTAGGGCTCACTTGGTCTCATTTGGCCATTTGCATATTCAAACTTGATGAAGTTGAAGTTGAAGATGAAGTTAATGATGTTCATGTTCTTATTGGTTTCTTAACTTTGAAGTTTGAATATAAATGAAAATCATAAGTTATCATATGGCTTTAGGAGACTTGGAATGCAGCAAACAAATCATATGGATAACTAATAATGTTTTTTTGTCATTTTTCGAGCTTGGTTACTTTATGGAAAAAAAAAACAGAATTTGATGTTTGGAAACACATGAGGATGAATTTTCAGGTAACCAATTTCTTTAAGAAAATGTAATGTTTCAGGCAATTCTACTGTACTCACCAGCTGTGTTATTTTGCATGACTTTTAATGCACTGATAAGCTCCTTGAATCCATCTAAGCTTTTGTCATTTTGACTGTACAGTAAGATTTTCTTGGCATCAGAAAACAGACGTGAGATTCTGAAGAAGAAATCAGAATTACTACCAAATTGCACTTAGTGTCTTATATAACATATAATTGGCCACATTATAGAGTTATTTCGTAATCTCCAGCTATAGGCAACAACTTACATGGAATCATTAAAGTTCCCAACGACTCCTGGAGATTCCCCAGGTGTTGGGTGTCGAAAGCAAGGATTGTTGGCATTGCAGACGATACCCTGGATCCAGGGCAGGGTGCCTGCTGAGGGCATGGCTTTGTTGGGAAAGTGACCTGTAACAAATAAAGGGAGAGAAAATGAAGAGGGTTGAAAAGAAAGTTTCCACATTAAGGCCTTCTTGGAGAGCAGAAGAGAAGAAAGTGTACACGATAAAATTGACATATGGACATGATGTGCCAGATGAGATTTTCCTTCTACATCCCTGTGCTGCGTCCAATCCCCAATATACAGTACAGATAATTGTCGTGAACCCTTAGACTGCCTTATCTTCCCACGGACCTAAAAAAGATCAGCAAACATCTAACTCTCCATCCCTGGAGGATGTGTACTCTATGAGGGGACCTTATCGATTGATTACCTAAGCGGTATATGTGACCTATGTCCTCCCACAGACTCACTGTTATTTCTGTAATGAGTCAAATATGTCGGTCCGCTATCAGTCAACCTTAAGACTGCCAGCTGCTCCACTGCTGAGCACAGCAAAGATAAGATAATACTTAAAGTATGAAGTAATCAATTCAGGGGCTATTTGTTCAATTCCACATATATTTATTTAATTTTAAATAATTTATAATTTCTTATATATACATATATTTTAGGTCAAATTATTTATTCAGCCACATAATCTTTATGGAATCTTTAAGGGACTTAATATTGCTGGATTCTGAATTTTAATATTGATTATCACCAACATAATGGACATTCTTCTTTCTGTCCATTTAATCACTTCAGCAAGAGAGGTTGCAACTTGACTGTACTTGCATATGACAAATCTATTTGTTCATCAGCACACTCCAGACTCGGGGAGAAGTGAAATTATGTACAGGACCTCCTATTTCCTGTAAAAAACCAAAGTGGCTCCAAACGGACACATCTGCACGTCAACAAGACCTCATGACCAAGGCTCACTGTTCCACAAAGAACAGAAAGTAATCTACAGTATCTATTATGGTACAACATTTAATGTAGTATGTTTTTTCACGGCCACTAGTCAGGGATTGTGTTTTAAATTCCTGGCTAGTTTACAGCTTGGCATGAGTAGCATTACTCGGGGCATGATGACATCTTTATATATAAAATTTTATTAATTAGAAAGCCAAATAGGCATGATTAAAGCTCAGGTGCTATAAAACAAGACATAATGATACACTGAACAAACCAGCTAATAAATGCGGTCATCAAAGTCACTTTACTATCAAATAGCAGCTAATATTAAAATATAGACCATTTTGTGTTTGTTTGTGCTCTAAAATGCAAATATGGTGCTCACTTTGTCTATAGGGCACTATTTAAATCCCAGCATGCTCCTGATACCCTATCTTTCTATACATTATCTGTGACTGGCACAACACCGATTATCCAGTTATCAGTAACTCATAAACACCCTGCAAGTTTGACACATCTGATAATGAAAAAAAAAACATGCAATGAAACGAAACGTGCATTTTCGCCCCGTGTGCATCGTGTATTAAGGTTATGCAATGCAATTAATAAGCACAGGTTGCATTGCAAAAGTAGTTTTGCATGCAACACGTGAAAGCCATTTAGTTTTCCAATGCCAAGTCAGGAATCTAATATTACAAAACAGGATAAATGCTGCACTGTGTAGATACCTCACAACAGCATTACTTCTAAAATGCGTTTTTTCTCTTTTCACAGGTACAAAACCGAGGAGTGTTCTTACATTCATGTTGTTCATAAGGTGGGTAGTTCAACCTCACAGCGATCAGGATGAAGAAAATAAAGAGTGGCCACACAATCTCCGTCAGCAGCTGCAGCTGCAAAATTCAAACACACAAGGACAAAAACAGTCAGCATTTTCTGTAAAGTGCAGACACTGGAGGCCAAACATGACTAATAAAGCTCTCAGGAAAAAAGCTCTCAAGTCTCTAATGTCTAAGGTATGAGCTTCTGGTATGTAATGTCATCAAGGGCAGGTTTTTATTAACAACATTTATTATTAATACATGACAGGGAATCGATCAGGCCCTCCAGATTTAGTACAACAGCAGACAGGATCATCCACTGGGAACATGGCCTGTCTTCACAGACCCAGTGGGGAATGAAAGCAGTCTGACCATTCATTCTCCATTTAGTACTTTTGTGGGTTATGCTTATTTATTTTAAACCAAAAAAATGCAAATGCATCAGTATTGAACTGTTTCAAACCATTAAACAATACAAAATCAAATTAAAGCACTTTTTCATGCAAGATTTTAAAAGTACCAGGTTCTACCATGTTATTTTGACATGTACTATGAAACAACCATGTTTTAAGACATCTTGGAAGCACCTTTTAAATGCACACACTTCAGTACCATTTTATACATCAAAATACTATAGTATAGTACAACCAAAGTGCTTTTTGTAATGATTTAAAGAGTAAAATACCCTATTTTGAGGAGATGGCGATTTAAATTCAATGTCTGTCAACATTTGCATCGCTTTTGCTGATAGGAGCACCACATAAATATGGTTTGCATGTACATTGACCTGAAAATCATTATATAACAGCATTCTGTATTGAAATGATTTTAAAATGATTCAATATATGGGTTGTTATGGAAAGTAAACAGCTCAAGATTCTAGAACTGTATTATAAGGAATAAAGAACTGAAAAAAAAATGAAATCAAAAATGGTTAAAATGATATCTGAAATAATCTCCAGAGGCATAATGTTAATCTCAAATAGCAGTATGATTTTAAATGAGTTATGATGGTTACCAATTTTATTTTACTTATTAGCAACCCATAATGTGTGACGTTTGCATAAAATGATTTTTGATACTAAATCTGCTGTGCTTACCGTTTGTCTCCTTCTGTAGGTGAAGTTCTTCCACAGCAGCAGACCCAGCTGAGTGGAGACAGACATCTTCACTCGGGTCCCTTTTCACTCTCAGCTCTCAGCTCTCAACTGCAATGACACAACGGAGACACGCGGACTAAAAAAAAGGCATCCAGCAGCGACCAACAGAACAGCTCAAAAGTCCAGGACAAAGTGCAGCCCTCCTATCTAAATCTCTGATGCTCGCTCACGTCTTCCCTTCTCCTCTCTCCTCTCCTGCCCTGTTTTAGGGAAGGCCAGCCTTTTCTTTTTCCCAGAATTCCTGAAAGTGGTGGATCTTGTAGTGTCAGAGAATCATCAAGCAAGGAATTTCACAGGCCATTAGGGTCTCTGGGGTAGGTAGCTTCACTCTTAACAGCCATGTTTGATCAAAGAGCTTCATTTAAAATGCACATATTTGCTGGAAGTCAGGGAGAGAATCTGTGTCCTTGCTCTATGTTAATGACGCTATTCAAATGTGAAAAGGTCCAGACATTCTTGAGTGATCTTCATCTAAAGCTAACATTGTTCTCACTGTCTGACTCTTTCAGTGATTTAATCAGGTAGCCCAAAACAGAAATGATCAGGTTTGTGATGAGCTTGGATGGAAACAAAACTTAACCCTGTAAAACCTGACATATGAAATAATACTATAATAAAACTTACTAGTTTTTACAAGTATTCTAAAAGGCATTTTACCAGCTAAACTGTCAATCAGATGTAGATTTTGTACAACAGTTTTCTTAGCAGAAATTTGATCATGCTGATAAATTAGAGTCCTTAAAATGATCAACAAGTATTAAATATGAGACAATAGGTTTTATAGGGTTAATCACCTCAGTCCAAGGGTAAAAAAACAATATCAATTGGACAAAGTCTGGAAAAAAAATAATTCAAAAGAAAAAAATAAAATAAAATAAAGCCGAAAATAAATATTTGTCAGTGTCTGAAATGATATTTACACCCGCATCCTTCATCACACTGCCCAGTGTTCCTGTTGGCCCTTACAAAACCCCAACACCAGTGACTTGCGAATGTTTAGGTTATTTTATATCAACATGCACAGATCAGGAGAACATTACTGTACCCATGCAGCTTTCTATGCGCTTTTATATATTAATTATTCTTCTGGTCATTAACTATTAATTCCAGGCGTTTCCCATGTTCAGCTGAAATGCTTGAGGCTGTATGTTACTCTGAGAATTCAGATTTCACTGCTTTTCTTTCCCAGCTACTTGCACGATATGTCTTCCACTATTATAGACACAGGTGGTAAAAGCTTTCATTTATAGGTAGGTATATACATTCAGTGTACAAAATGTTTCCTTTTTAACATCCATTTCATTAGCTTGGCTCAGTAATCTCTGTTATTTCTACTTGATTGCATAGAGTTTCTACTCAAATTTCTGTAATCCATCCTGAAGTAGTCAAACGCGAGGGTAACTTTTACTGCAAGCTGTGGATCTGTCATCACTTTGATTTTCCTTAATACTTTAACGCACTTTAACTGCGTGTTTTCACAGTGTGTGTATTTTTTTTTTTTTTTTTTTTGTTTATTTTTTTTACACATTGAGAACTGAACCTTCTTCTCTCTGGTTCATTGTTCTAATGTTGCTGTTCTCAAACAGCACTTCTGATCCTTCTGTCCATCGATAAAGAATCACACGTTTTCATCTTTTGCTATTTTTAGTTAAATACCAACTGCGTGTCGCACAATTTCATTTTAAGTGCTACTTCAATGAAAAGAAACTTGGTGCCAGTGGAATGAACTTTCATTCAAAGATATCCTTTCACAACTTTTACTCTCTCGTCATAAACACAAAAATATTGTTATGGTATTTGTATTATTTTCAATAATACGCCACCTGAAACGTTGCGTTTGTCGTTCATTCTCTACAGAAACAAATGAACGATGTTAAAGAAAACGAAGCATAAATGTATCTTACCAGTAAGCTGATGACCTTTGATGGACATTCTCTGTAATCCCAAATGAATCAGGTGTATATTCGTCCTTCTAGACTCTCGGGTGAAGAAGCATCTGAAGGTTCTGAAGAGCTTTTATAGCGCATCTGCTCTGAGCGCCGGGGTTACTCTCGGTCATCCGGTCTGGATCAACACGTGGAGCCCAAAACAGCTCTTAAACGGCATAACTGCAAACCTCTGTTGACAAACGAGTGCCATGAAAACAACACAGGGATGAAACTTGTCTCTTCTACTGGTGTTTGGGCAAATATGACATTTTCTTTGCTTTATAATGGCCATAAATTACTAAATTTTATGCAGTCTGGGGATCTAGCTGGCAATCTGGCATATTACACCACTTGGCACTTTCCCTTTCCCTTTTCACTCCATTGGGAATTATTTATTTGGATAAAGTTGATGGTATGAAATAAGCACCCATGCTTTGCAATATAAAGTCTTTGAATGCAACAAAGGACCATAATCTGCAAAGAAAATATTAAATAAAATAAATTATATATATAATATTGTTATACCACTCAATTCTGATGTTTTTATACACACACACACACACACACACACACACACACACACACACACACACACACACACACACACACACACACACACTCGCACACACACACACACACACACACACACACACACACACACACACACACACACGTGTATATAAATGATAGATAGATAGATAGATAGATAGATAGATAGATAGATAGATAGATAGATAGATAGATAGATAGATAGATAGATAGATAGAAACATAAGAATTGAGACATTCTATGAGAACTCAAAATGTATATTAAACTGTAAAAGCCATCTAATGACCAGTGGAATTTCACAGTGGTTGAAGGAGGGTAAACTGGGTTAATATTACCATTCAGTTTGCATTTATTTAATCATCTGTACTGATGGGAAATGATCCATGAACGCAAACATGGAGTGCCAAGTGAAAGACCAATTATGGGTAACAGAGCCAAGCAATCTTCAACTTGACTGACTCAATGTCCAGGCATTAGGAATGCCTTCTAAAACATGGTGTAACTGCAAGACAACTCATGATGAACAGTTAGGCTATGTATTTTTTGTTTTTTTGGTGAATGTAGGCAGGGACCTCGGACTAGACCAGAATAAGATGTATTGAGCTATTTGACACCTATTATTATGTTCTTTATCCTTTAATCCTTATCAGGGAACTGTTTTCCATAAACCAATTGAGTAAACTCAGGTACAAACTGAGTACAGTCTTGTGCCAATGGTATATGCCAAGATGTTTGGTGTTTGTGTTGGTGTTGCAATATAGATGTAACTGACACTGTGAAAGCTAGTGAAATTCTGGGAAATCCTGGACCTAGAGTGTCAAGCCAGATGTGGTATGCTGGCATTGTTAGAAACACAAACACTGAGTCATCTTAATTTTCAGAAATCCTGATGAGCTCAGTATCCAAATCTACCAACGGTCTACGTTCCAGTGATATCTTCATTTCTAGGGGCAGGGACGGTATTTCATAATACTATCAGAACAAAATAGATGATATCTTAGTACACAGCCCGATCTAGAAGACAATAAAACAGCTCCAGTCAAACAGCCAATGACCTTAAATAACCTGTCTGTGATCTCACTTTCTGGAGGAAGGGTCAGCTGATATTACCACTTCATGTAGTGCTTTTGCACTGCTGTCAGTTCCTCTGCTACAGGAAGTCATGAAATATTTCTGACATTTTAAGTGGAGGAGGCTGATGAAATAATGGAAAACATATTTGTGAAACCCCAGGAACACATGATCTACACTTGCTACTGTAAAATTATTATAAAATGTTTGCCAATGTCATAATTCACCAGATAAAGTCGTTTTGGTTTCATTTTGGATACACTGGCTTAGGATAACAAGTTTAGATGTTACTGTAAAAATAATTTTTCATGGTGTAAGTCTTCTTTGGACAACTGTGCATTTTAGGCTTGCTTCAGTTACTTTTTCTGTTGTTTATTCCATTGGAAATTTGTTATACATCAAAAAAAATATATATTTTTTTGAGTTTCACATTTATTTTAATCTGTTACTTGTTGTAACACATTGTGGCATGTGAGAAGGCTGGATCTAAAGAGAATGGTCAAAGCAATGCAAATAAACATACATAAAATGTATTAGGACTCTACAGAGCCTGTCAATAGAAAAATAAAACCAAAACACGGATATATTATTATTATTTTTTTTAGGAAAAGGAGGATGACTGGTCAACCTAAAAAAAACAAATTAATATATTATTTTGTTATTTAATTTAATTAATAATCATACAAATTGCTTAAATTGTGATGCTTAAATTTGAGGATGTTATGTAAGTTTTATAAGTTGCTACAGAGAGGTTGGCAAGCACTTTTGTTTCTTAGTGAATTGGTTCATTCCTCAGTTCTGAGGTCAGTGTGTCCTGCAGAGGAAATACCAGCAGCACTGATGCTTTCTTGAAAAAGAAACATGAAAGGCTAGAAGCAGAGAGCTTGAATGTTAATATGAAACATAAATATCACATTCCTCTTTGTCAGAAATAGATTAAAGGTTCTTATGGAACAGTAATGAAACCTAAACTGACAATGGACTAAAAAACAAGGAAAACACAGCAAACATGCTGTCTTGGTAAGTGTGTGACAGACATGTCAATGCTGTTTCATCACATTTAAGGGGAAAGTTTAGGCTACATGGGTTTGAAGAGAAACAGGCCTGTTTTGTTTATAAGAGCAAAACAGCCTCCTGGATGTTGTAGAGACTTCAAAATCTATTGTAAAAATATATAATCTCTGCATAATAAGTTGAGATGTTTGCTCAAACTGCTGAAGACTGCACATAAGCACAGAGTAGGAAAGTAAATTGAATGTTTCACCCAGTTGTGAGAGATAATGTTGGTCATGACCCTTATATTTACAGTACCAAGCACGGAGAGAGAGATAATAAGAACTTCACGTACTGACATTGACTAAGCACCAGCAAAATGAAACAATGAATAAAAGACAAACAGATTTGAATTACCATGAAGCTGTGAAGACTGAGGTTTAAGAAAAGTTTTGTGAATTTTTTTATTTAATAATGTACGATATACTCATTAAATAATAAAATTCTCAGTCCAAAATTCTGAGATCACACTGAAAATAACAAAACATTTTTTTTGTTTAATTTTATTTGTATTTTAGAAACATTATGATATAACACGATTAAATATTTGTTATTATTTAAGTTTTTCAGTGTAATTTTTCATTCAAATTGATATGAAATTGCCAAATTTTTGTAGTGTACGTTTCGTATTGTTGATCACAGAACATTTTATTATTTCTCTCACACACACACACACACACACACACACACACACACACACACACACACACACACACACACACACACACACACACACACACACACTCTCTCTCTCTATCTCTCTCTCTCTCACACACACAAATACACACACACTGTATTTGTTGTATATGACCTCCCTCTAGTGGACAGACACATTAAAGCACATTCAGTTTTGACAATAAAATCACTTTTGTTGTTTACAGTAATGTGGGAGGATTTTCTCCCTCTTTTTATTCTCTCTTTCTTTCTCTTTTTCTCACTATCTTTCTCCGTGACACACGCACACACACACACACACACACACACACACACACACACACACACACACACACACACACACACACACACACACACACACACAATAACTCACTATTATGTTCACTCTCTCCCTGGTACTACAGAGAACAATGGAACAATGCAGCTCTTCTGTAATCCAGGGCTGGTGTGTCTAAACTGAGGCTCTACTCCTCACAAGACTGAGCGCTGTGATGCTGCACACCGCCGAAGATGAGCGAGGTGAGACGGTCAACATCAAGCTCCTATCGGCCGAGGTCCAGCTGGATAAAGGTGGGTCATTCTCTTAATAAGATTCAACTGATTGACGAGTTTAGAACAGGCAAAAAATAAAAGGGTGACTTCTAAAATTAAACAAAACAGAAAAAAAAAACAAAGAGGATTTCTTTCTGTTTTTGGCTCGTTTCTTCTTGAAGTCCCATACACTGTAAAACAAATATTTATTTACATCTGTTTCACTTGTTACATTACTTTATAAAGCTTGTTGTGACTTGCAGGACTTTGATTTAACATTTCTAAAGGCAGCAAGTAAACTTAAAATGTATATAAACTTTAAAACTTTATTAAAAGTTTAAGTTTCAAGTTTGTTTGGTGACATTTTTAAAGTATTGAATACTCTGAGAGTTTGAACTGTTTTCAGGAGTTCTTAAAGGGATAGTTCATCCAAAAATGAAAATTCATCATTTACTCACCCTCATGTCGTTCCAAACCTATATGAGTTGTTTTCTTATGTTGAACATAAAAGAAGATATTTTGAAGATTGCTGGTAATCAAACAGTTGGTGGTTCCTATTGACTTCCATAGTAGGAAAAGAAATACTATGGAATCAATGGGAACCACCAACGGTTTGATTACCAGCAATCTTCAAAATATCTTCTTTTATGTTCAATATAAGAAAGCAACTCATACAGGTTTGGAACGACACAAGGGTGAGTAAATGATGACAGAATTATCATTTTTGGGTGACCTATCCCATTAAGCTGTTCTTATAGACACTATAAATTATTGTAGTAATTTACTGTTATTCTAGTACTGTTTATTGATATTCAAAAATCTCCAGTTAAAGTGTATGAGGAGTTTGGGTGGGGATAGAATTCCTGTGTAAATGTGTGTGTTGTAGTGTAGTTTTTACAGTGACTAGCACACAGTGGTGACGCAGTTTCCCAACAGGGTGGCGATGATGACCATATGGACTGACGTTTGTGCTTTTGTGCTGCTCTTAGTGGTCAAGCAAACAGTGACTGTTTGATCCTCTTTTTATAGAAATCTGTTGGAATATGCATCCAGGTTTGCTTAGGGCCAAAACCAAAGCTTTCTTAAAGGGATAGTTCACCCAGAAATTAAATTTTTGTCATAATTTATGGGTTATTATTGTTTATATCACCAGAAGATAGTAATGTTTTTGACAAAATACATTATGAAGCGATATCACCTTTAGTTTCCATCAGACATACAATATTTACTACAGTTATTGTTAGGGCAATATGTGTTTTTGTTACAGAATTAACAATAACTGTAGTTCCCACACATTTTGACCAGTGAATTTTCATGATTTTTCTGAAGTTCCTTGTATACACAACAAAATACTTTGTACAACAAGATTGTTTCTTCATTGAAACAGATTTGGCTGCGTGTTTGTAAGAAACAAATTAATCTTTAAGGTGTTTTAACTTAATCTCAAAATATCCTTAATGCATAATAACACTGTTGTCCTTTCACATCAAAATCCTATGATATATTTGTTTATAACTGTCCTGGACTGTTTTAGCTTGTAAACAGTGCTTGATCTGTGAATATTTCTCTCTTGATTCATACGAGATGACTTTTTACTGAAGAACGGAATATGGATAGGCAACTCATATTTTAGCCAGAAGCAACGGTTTGAAGTTAAAAACATCTTGATGAATTTGTTTCTTACAAACAAGCAACTTTTTGCTTCACAAGACGTTCATTGATGGACTGGAGTCATGTGGATTCCTTGTGGATTTAATGTGATGATTTTTATCAGCAGTTTGGACTCTCATTCTGACGGCACCCATTCACTTCAGAGGAGCCACTGGTGGGCAAGTGAAATCTGCTCAGAAGAAAAAAAAACTTTTCAGCAAATATATTTTTTTGGGGTGAACTATTCATTTATAGTATGATTATTTTCTACTTATTTGTGATTACACTTAGCTAAACCACTATAAACATTTCAATGACTTTTATGGGTTATTTTCTAGTTTTTCCAAGTCTGGAAAACACAATTTTAGTATTCCCCTCTCCATGTTTTCAATCGGCTGTGGGAACCTGTAATAGCTTAACATATGGTTAAAACAACAATTATCACTCTAAACTGTGCTAAAAGTCAGAAATATTGACATATAGTTTTGCACAAACTTTTATTATTTCTTAAAAACAAGCAGTGAAGCGATTCTGTTTAGAATGTGGTTGTTGACAAGACATTAAATAAACCGAAATGAAATACAATTAAAACACTTGTTTTATCAAGCCCTATCTTTTAAAGTGGATTTATTCTAGACCCAAATTCCAGAATTCAACTACAGCGGTTTAAAGTTCCCGGGTTCCTCCAGCGTCCCTACATTCATCGCGCATTCTGCCTCATCCAGCTCGTGCTGTGAATGGACGGCTTCCGTTCTTTTCCGGCTACACCTGCTCATCCCACCAGGAAGTACTGGGCGATAAATCCTAAAGTAATAATCCCTTTTACCTGGAGCTAGAGGAGCTAACAAACATTATTATGCAGTGTATCCGGGGAAAGCCCTCCGATTAGATTCATGCGATCGACGCGCACGATTAATGCAGGGTAAAAAACACCGTCAATTCCCTGCAAGTTGGGGTTATTGTTTTCCTGCGGTGTAGCGTTTAGGTTTTTTTTGCGGTCCTAACCTCCCTCCGGCAATGGGATGCTGTGGAAGCGCAGAGGTAAGCGATGCTCCCCGCGACAATACGTGATACAATGTATCGAATCTCGCCCGGATGTGTTGATACATTGTTACATTGTTGCTGGCGCTGTGATACATTGTTTCACGGCTGATCGCCTTTGACGGGCCAATGAAGTGCTGTACTGTCGCTTGCACTGCATGTAATCCTATCATTATGTGCTATGCGATCGCACATAGCGATGAATGCATTTGACTATGACTATGATTTCGCCTTTGCATCAAAATACAAGGCGTTAGATCTATTTTTTTTAAAAAATTTTGCCCATCATCATAGTGTAATGTGTTAGTAAACACGTTTACACGCACTGCTGTCCTCTTACTACACACCGGTTACACAAAGGATGTCATTTATAAATGGATATCAGTTGTGATCGGTGCTTGTTATGTAAAATTGATTTTTGAATATGCACATTTTGACAGGTCACATTTGTGAGGCCATATGAAAGTACTGTTAATCTTTTGCAGCAGTTAACTAGTTATGTAAAAAAGAAATTGACTTGTGTTGTTTTTTGATGATTATTTTTAGATCTAAGTGTTTCATAACCAATATGTAAAACATAGTGACACAGTAATATATTTATCCATTCCTGATATCTGAAGGTACAGTTAATAATGATATTAAGAAGAAGATACAAATAATAATGAATAACTTATGTAAACATTTATTTACTAAAGATATTTTCTATTAAATGAGCAATAATAGCAGTGTTATTTTATAAGAGTTACCAAAATGGCATAATTTTCATTAAACTCTTTATATTTCTGCATCTGATATTTTAGAACCAATTAAGTGAAAAAGTATAAATGTAGGAAGACAGTATTGATTATCACTTTATCTTTAATGTGCAGGCATGCTATTTAAATCAAATGATAATCAGTTTAAGCATGGCTGAATATGAAGCATTGTGTCTTTGTTTTTCAGAGGCCAAAAAGAGAATGGAAACCTTTGGAGGACCGAAGCTGCACGGATCTGCCATGGTTCCTGTTATTTACCTTGTTCCTTGTGGGAATGGTAAGTCAAAAGTTCACCTTATTCATAATTTTAAGACAGTATTGAGTTATTGAGTGCATGTTATGAAAGTACTTCTGGTCACACTGTGTAATACAGGGTTCATGTTACTTTGTATTTACATATACAGGTACTGAGTAATTTTAATGGTGATTTTTATAGTTCTAATTGGTCAGTTTTGGTATTCAGCAATCAGATGTTAATAAAAGGTGTCCAGGGCAACACTGTATAACTGTATTTTATATTCATGCATTTGTTTATTTATTATTTTAAAACGATAATATACATGCATCACATAATAAACACAAATAGGTAAATCGGGACTATGATGTGAAATAGACGTAGAGTTTAGGGTTCTTGGACACTCTGTGGTCTTATTCTTTTTCGGCTTAGTGTGACTTAATTAAATAAGTAAATGTGCTGTGTGTTTCAGAGTGTTCTTACACATAAGCAGCTCGTTATACGCTGGTGTTTGCAGCGTCTCAGAGTGGCTTGGTTTGCAGTAATTGCTCCACAAGAAATCATTTTTGCATGAGCTCTGAATTTGGGACACTTTAACATGAATTTGGAAAGACAACATGTAGCAACCATCTCCCCATACTTGTAAAGCTAAGCGCTTATCAACAAAAGAAGAGCATTAAAAGTCTAAATGTTTGTTAAAGTCTGGATTAATGTTTGAAAATTAAGAAATTACGGCATCCGTAAATATTAGTATTGTAATTTTATAGTTGTAATATAAACTAAAATATTTTTTTACAAATGTTTTTTTACTTAAAATAATAATAATTCAAATTTGGTTTTTATTTAGTAATTTTTATATTTTTATTTAGTAGTAGTAGTAGCAGCAATTTATTATTACTATTGCTATTATTATTTTTATAGCCATTTTAACATAATTACTACATTTTGGTCAAATTATGCAGCCATACAAACAAGCACAGCAAACTACCGGAAACTAACTGGAAATAAAAAAGAAAAAAAAGCTAATTTTTATATAAAAAAAGGCAATTGTATTTTTTCCCACCAAAATCATGCAGCTGTAGTTAAAGCCCATTTATTTACTTAGTCAGTTAGTTAGTTAGTTAGGCATGTAATACAATATTACACCTAATACACTGCTAATTCATTCAATACTGTTTCCAGGATAAATAAATATTTTAAGGCTCAGCTTTTTTGCTTGAAATTTCCCTTTTGATAAATAGGGTTTTGTCACCTTGCTGAGGTTTTTGTGATCAGCTACAATGAGCATCACTTAGTTTCTATTTCTGTGGTGTATTACAGAGTACCTCCACCCAGTGTGAAATCTCACTGCTCCAAAATCCCATTCCAAATAACTGTGTAGTTAACATTATGGTCTGAGGTCTCACAGCAGTTTTGCATTCAGCACAAACAGACAAATTGCTTGTCACTGAAAAGAACATTAGACATTGTGTTAGTGTATGTCTCAACATACATGTCATGCAAGGAGGCTGATGTTTGCCAAATAAAGAAACTCAAAGGAATCTTTTGATTTAGTGGTGAATCTTTCTATAATTAGCTTTAGATGGACAAATAAGATGCTGCAAATAATTTTTTCCCACATGTTTGCCTGTAAGTTTTTTTTTTTTTTTTTTTTTTTAAACAAATATTTTTCATGATTTCTGTTAATTCACTCTTTTAGTGTGGCATCTGTGGGTTTACCATCATGACTGGAGGGGCGGCGCGGCTCGTCTTCGGATATGACAGCTACGGTAACACGTGTGGCCAACGCAACGAGCCCATCGAAGGGGTCCGGCTGAGTGGTCTCGACCATACTGACAGAAAGTGAGTAAGCTCACCTTTCATCCCTCTCTCACCCTTTTTTATACACTCAGCCCGGATGCACCATCACCAGCACTCAATTTTCCCTCCTCCTTAATCTCTGCTTTTACACCCCCGTTTTTCTCTGTTGTAAATGGTCAGTGGTGAAATCAGAGCGCTCCAGCTCCTTGCCCTTCGATTATCACATTAATGCAAATGTCAAACGGCTGGTGTTTCACCTCGAGATGGCTGAGGACTATCTGAGCTACACACACAGAGCCTTGAATAATTCAGTACAGGCCCTGAGGATGGGTACTGTCACAGTGTGCGGCCCTTAATGGGTGCTAGCCTGCAGGAAAGAAAGGTATTGCAGGCCATTTCATTTGTAGCACTGTCAAATGACAGTTTTTGGCTCTTCGGTGTGGTTGAAATGAATTGTACATAGCTTTTTAGAGATGGGGCTGAGATCTGACTCATCACAAGGCAGAGTGATTCATTTTGTGGAGTATTCACTGGCTTGTCAGAGCAGATGTGAACTGCGCATCCCTGTGTGTGTAATAAGCAAAGAGTACGCATGTTGTGCACCTGCCTATAGGCACATATTACTGTACTAATGCGGTCTTTCAATAACAAAGAAAAAATATTGCACCAGACTTTAGACCAGGTTTGAGTTAGTCTATGGCGCAGTCTATTTTAAATTCCTCAAAATAGCAATGTGTTAACAATGCGCCTGAACACACCTCTTTTTTTGACCTGCACGCCCATGGGCGCACAAGTGTGCACAAAAGCATTTGCTATTTAAACAATGCGGTGCAGGATGGGAAAATGAGAACTGCATTAGGCTGAAAATATCAAAAACACTCGCACCGGGTGTATGATAGGGCCCCATGTCTATTATCATGTCTATCATGCTGAAAACTTATTTGTGTGCATTTTAAAGCTGTATCAGTTGAAAACTCTGATAGACTGTTTTCTGAGCGCACACATATGAAACATGCGCACAGAAAGCAGCTGTCACATGTAGGCTGTGTATCGCCAACAAAGTCATGATACGATATGTATCACGATACGATATATATCATGATATGTATCACCCCAGCAGAATTTAGTAAAATGGTTGTTTATTAAACACTGAATACTATATGGCCATTGCTAACTATAGGCAGAGCAGGCAGTTGACCTCTGCATTATGAAGGGCCTCTATCTTCGGAACACAATTTAAGATATTTTGGATGAAAACCGGGAGGCCTGTGACTGTCCCATAGACTGCCAAGTAAATAACAGTGTCAAGGTCCATAAAAGGTATGAAAGTTGTCGTCAGAATGCTCCATCTGCCAATCAATTGTGCGAAGAAAACAAAAATAACGACTTTATTCAACAATTCCTTTGTCAACAGTTTCCTCTGTGTCTCTTCATATCACCGTATGATATGTATGCTCTTCTGTGTCATCCACGCCACAAGGATGCACTGTTTCTACGTGAATTTATCTTTGATTTGAAAAAAAAAAAATGCGCATCCTTGTGACGCAGATAATACAGAAGAGCATACGCAGCATATGGTGATATGGAGAGACACAGAGGAGACCGTTGACAAAGGAATTGTTGAATAAAGTCAATATTTTTGTTTTCTTCTCTTACAAAAAGTGTTCCCGTCGCTTCATATAACCCAGATTTCACATCAGATGGCAGATGGAGTATTCTGATGACAACTTTCATACCTTTCATGGACCTTGACACTGTTATTTATTTGGCAGTCTACGGGACAGTCACAGGCCTCCCGGTTTTCATCCCAGAAATATTCAATTGTGTTCAGAAGACAAACAGAGCTTGGTTTGGAACAACATGGGGGTAAGTGATTAATGACAAAATTTTCATTTTGGGGTGGAGTATCCCTTTAACTGCTGAAGTGCTACATTATCTTTCTCAGCAAGGAGTTGGTTACATCATTGTTTTGGAAGCAATTAAAGCCAGAGCTTCATTGTTAAATTGCCCCTATTATGCCATTTTTAAGGTTCCTAATATTATTTTGGGAATCTCCTACAGCAGGTTAACTACATGCAAGGTCAAAAAACGCTTTTTTACTCATGTTTACTCTTAATATACATTTACTTTCAATGCATTTCTTAATGATTCGTAAACAATTTGTACAAAGCACTTCTAAGATTCAGTCACTCTAAACCCGTCCTTTCCGTGAGCCTACTCTGCTCTGATTGGTCAGATGGCCCAGTCCTTTCTTATTTGTCTACCGTGTACAGCATGTTTCATAAACAAAATGCTCATTGTCATAACTGAATGACAGCTCCGGAGAGAATGTATAGAGAGAAAAGTCTGGACTGGAGCAGGATGTTTCTCAGTGGTAAGTGTCAGCTTAGTTTGTGGTAGTTATAAGACGTGATTGCAGCGTCATTGTTATAATTTATTTAGGTGCATGTGTGGGAACTGTATCAGAATGCCAAGCGAAGGTGAAAACCTCTGCTGCCATGAAGTACGACAAGTAGTATTATACGTTTCTGCATTATTTGTGCATTAGACACATCTTTTGTAAAGAATTAAGTGTATTTTGAACAATCAGTATGCCATGAAGTACGACAAGTAGTATTATACGTTTCTGCATTATTTGTGCATGGGGGGGGGGGGGGCTTTTGTAAAGAATTAAGTGTATTTTGAACAATCAGTAGAAAATATAAACATCTATTACTGATCATACTTACAGGTTGTGATTCAGTGGAGCCAGCTGGTCCAAATACTCTGGGTACTAAGCCATCTTTCAAGCATTTTGTGAATCTCGCATTGAACTCCCTGAGATTAGAGAGGCAGTTGTAAGTAAAATGACAGGAACACAAAAAATGATTGGGATTTTTTGCTGTGGTATCATTGAATAAATGTATGTCAACCACTGATTCTTTGCAGCCTCATCTTCCTCATCGAAAGTGAAAATAAAACAAATTTACTTTCACAACATAGGACACAGCGTTTTCTCGACATGATGTTAACCACACAGAAATGCTACACTGTTTGAGGGTGGGTCAAGTTGTTCGCGGCTGGCCAACGTAGAACATAGGCAGGCATTATGCAAATGTTTCTCAGTGATGTGTAGTCATTATGGGAGTGGGATTCGAATGCCTGATGACCCGTTTAGGTGATTCAGAGTCAATTCTTTTTTTTTTTTTTTTTTTTTTAGAGACAATAATAATAATAATAGTAATAGTTTTCTTATTTTTGTAAAGGATGTCTAGACTTAAATGCCTCAAATGTGACCCTGGACCACAAAACCAGTCATAAGGGTTAATTTTTCACCTGAAAGCTGAATAAATAAGCTTTCCATTGATGTATGTTTTTTTTGTTAGGATAGGACCATATTTGGCCAAGATACAACTATCTAAAATCTGGAATCTGAGGGTGCAAAAAAAAATCAAAATATTTAGAAAATCGCCTTTAAAGTTGTCCAAATGAAGTTCTTAGCAATGCATATTACTAATTAAAGTTAAGTTTTAATATACTGTATTTGCAGTCGGAAATTTACAAAATTTCTTCATGAAACATGATCTTTACTTAATATCCTAATGATTTTTGGCATAAAAGAAAAATCTATAATTCTGACCCATACAATGTATTTTTGGCTATTGCTACAAATCTACCCCAGTGACTGGTCCAGGGTCACAAATGAAATCGAGGTCACCCCTAATTTGGTACAGAATGTCTAATATGGGGCTAATTTCATCATCAAAACAGCAGGTAAAACACATTGGTTGTTAATAAAAACCTTTACACCTTACCTTATTAATTTATTTAATGAGGTAAATTCACATTTATTATGATCGATTTTGACCTATCTAAATGTCTAAATAGGTGTATCAAATTTAAGTGGACAATTAGATTCTGGTATCATTAAATTAATGCTTAACATATTTTCATTAATTTAAAATTCTAATTTAATCTTCTAAAGAAATGTTTCACATATCATAAAATGTGAACATTTGAATGTTAGGATTGACCGTTCTCAATATGCAGTAGGCTGCAAATACATGGGCTAAATAGAGAGATTGCTTGCTTTGATAGATATAAGTTAACACAACTTGATATGAAAGATGTCCAGGTCCTCCAGATACTTAAAGATGAATAAAAAGACATCCCATGCTTCATTGGGTGTTTTTATTTGTATTATTTTACAAAAGTAATGTAATTTGTAATTTTATGAAAAGATATGATCAAAAATTATTCACGGATCATGGCATGGACACAGACACTTTCCTTAACAGAGTCCTTCCTCCAGGTTTCTCAGAAGCCAAAGTGCTCATAGTTGGCTAAACTTCTGTAGCAGTGAATGGGAGATGACCTCTAATATATATATTTTTTGTATTCCCATTTGCTTGAATAGCTAAAGAAAAACTCCATGATAGTGTGTTCATGACTTTCAAAAAGAGGAAAAAATAGAAAGAGACAGAAGAGAGAACGATGTAAAATAACAGTCAATCCCATAAATACTGCAGAGCTATTTATTTTTTGTTTGTTGTGATCCTTTGCAGCTAAATTTAACCTTGATTTAGACTATTTATTATACACTATTCATTTTTTTTAAACCTTGCAGTTTTTCACTCCGTTTTAATAAATGTTGTTATTTTATTATAATTAAGGGTGGTACTGTGGAGCACTTTTGTTTTGTTGTTGTAAATGTGTATCGAACACAGCCGTGTATGGTGAGCAGCACTCAAATAAGTTCTCTTTCATGTCTTATTGTGCTTAAAATGTCAAATACACGTTCATGTCAAAAACACATAGGTTACACAAACACAGACATTTCTTACTTCAGGGGTGGGGAATGTTTATCCTGGAGGGCCGGTGTCCCTGCAGAATTTAATTCCAACCCTAATCAAACATACCTAAACAAGCTAATCAGGGTCTTCAGGATACAGGTAGATATATTTTTTCCCAGTGTTGAAGCTAAACCCTGCAGGGACATCGGCCCTCCAGGATCAACGATCCCCACCCCTGTCTTACTTTAATGCTGCTTTTAAATGCTCTTGCGTGAAGATAGACATGGCGGATTGTGTGTGTGTGTGGCTCCCTCCCTTATTCAGGAAGAATTAAATGTTCAAAAGTGACAGTAAACAAGACAATCATAATGTAATAAAATGTATCTCTTTCATAATGCTGTTTTTTAATCTTTCTGTTCATGAAAGAATAAAATGCTAAAAATTAAGTAGAACAACTGCTTAAAACATTGATAATGATAATAAATGTGTCTTGAGCACCAAATCAGCATATTATAATGATTTCTGAAGGATCATGTGACACTGAAGACAGAAGTAATGATGCTGAAAATTCAGCTTTGTCATTACAGGAATAAATTACATTTTAAAATATATTAAAATACAATTTAAAAAAAAAAAATATGTAGTAATATTTCACAGTATTACAGTTTTTTACTGCAGCCTAGGTGACCATTAGAGATTTTTATTTTTTTTTATTTTGCCAACCCCAAACATTCAAATGGCGACATATTTAAATGGAGTTAATTGATTAACAGATGTTCAGGAGCAGGGCCACGCTCCAAACGATCACCTGACTTCCCGAAACCTCCATATATCGGGCCACCTCATACCGTACTGTTTGTTTCTTTCTCTCAAAGGACAGAAGGACTTGCCTGTTCTTAACGGCGTTCTGTTCGATTCAATGTCACTGACGTCACTTGAGGATCACCTCTCATCGTCCAGATCGCAGTCGTTTTCTGAGCGCTCACAAACATCCTTTCATCCCAAAATCCATTCTTTCACCCTTCCTTCAGCCATTTACAGCATACGGCTCCCAGTGTTCTAATGATTCAAACAGCTACTTCGGCAGTCCAGGTGCTTCATCCAGTGCCCCAAGGGACCCTACCTCACTTGGGCCAGCCAGGACTCCTCCAACCTCCAATTCCCTTCGTCTGGTCTACCATTCCCATTTTCTCCCTCCATCAATACCTTCACATCCTGCCACAGGTATATACTTAACCATAGCAACACCACATATTCGGCCAGCTTCAGCAGTCCATCACCTTCTGTCTCAGTAGCTCTACGCTCACAAATAAGTCAAGTCAAGTCAAGTCTGCTTTGTCAATTCTTCCACATGTACAGTACATACATACAGAGAATCGAAATTGTGTTACTCTCAGACCCCCGGTGCATACAGATAACACTAACAGTAGAGCCTAAAAATCTAGATACTGTAGAACTATACAATAAGGGAATGTAAAAAAGACATATAATAAAAAATAAAAATAAAGTTAAATAAAGCAGCGGAAGGCACATGTTAGATAGAGTGCAAACCAGTGAACAAACAGTGCAGATAAAAAGATTTTTTAGTGCAAAAAAGAGAAGCTTATTCAGTCTGATTAAAGTGACAAAAGGGCTCAAGAGCAGTTATTTTTTTAAACTGACTGATGAGGTGGTAGAATGATGTCAGTTCCATGGTGAATGAGGTAGTGAGCAGACCGATGCTGCACAAAGTGACTGGTGCATGTCATCGTATGTTAGTGGGAGGGGGAGTGGAAGGTTCTGGGGATGTGGGATCTGGGGGTGGGTTCATAGTTCAGTGGTGCCTGGGGCAGAAGAGTGATGGGGGGCAAGTTCGGGAGTGAGTTCAGCTTCCTGACAGCCTGATGGATGAAGCTGTCCTTCAGTCTGCTGGTCCTGGCCTGAAGACTCCGCAGTCTCCTCCCTGATGGCAGCAGACTGAAGAAGCTGTATGATCTTCTCAGCTGCTCTCACTATGCGTTGCAGAGTCTTGATGTGGTGCATGACTAACCGTTCAAAGCACTTCATGAGGATGGGAGTAAGTGCAACAGGACGGTAGTCATTGAAGCAGGATGGAGATGGCTTCTTCGGGACTGGAATGATGGTGGGTAGTTTTGAAACATGTGGGAACAACAGCCTGACTAAGTGAGATGTTGAAAATGTCTGTGAAGACATTAGTGAGTTCTGCTGCACAGTCTCTCAGTACACGCCCAGGAATGTTGTCAGGACCCGGAGCTTTGCGTGCATTGATCCTGCTGAAGGATCTCCTCACGCTGTCCGGGGTCAGTGTCATCACCTGGTCACCGGGAGGAGGTGGAGTCTTCTGTGCAGTGGAGCTGTTTTGTTTCTCAAAGCGAGCGAAGAAGGTGTTCAGCTCGTTCAGCAGAGAGATGTTGCTGTCACAGGTCCGTGGTGGGGGCTTGTAGTCCGTAATGGTCTGTATCCCCTGCCACAGGCTCCGAGTGTCTCTGCTGTTGCTGAATTGATGGGCTATCCTCCTGGAGAACTGTCTCTTAGCCTCTCTGATGCCGCGGGATAGGTTGGCCCTGGCTGTTCTCAGGCCCATATCATCTGCAGCTCTGAATGCAGCGTTCTGCGTCTCCAGGAGTCTGTAGACCTCCCCTGTCATCCACGGCTTCTGGTTAGCCCGGACAGTGATGGTTTTTGTGACTGTTACATCCTCAATACACTTGTTGATGTAGGGCAGTGACAGTCTCTGAGTACTCCTGGAGGTCAGTGGTGTTATTGTAAGTGGCAGCCTGCTTAAACATATTCCAGTCAGTTGTGTCAAAGCAGTCTTGATGAGCCTCTGACGATCCTTCCGGCCACACTTGAATCTGTTTTTGAACTGGTTTGGCGACTTTAATGAGCAGTCTGTATGCAGGCATTAGCAAGACAGTGATGTGGTCTGAGGCACCAAGGTGGGGGAGGGCATTGTAAGCTCCTCTCTGTGTGGTGTAAACAAAGTCTAAAATGTTTTTACCTCTTGTTGGAAGTTAATGTGTTGGTGTATTTTTGGAAACACACTCTTTAAGTCAGCATGGTTGAAATCCCCAGCTATGATGAGAAAAGCATCAGGGTGTGCTGTCTGCTGCTCACTGATGTGCTGGTGCAGTTCATTTAGTGCATCATTCCCGTTGCAGTTGTTGTTGTTCTGGGAAATGTAAACCGGCAGTCCAGCAGCAGGTCGCCTACACCAGTCCAACCAAGGGTCATTCAGGAGCCCTCTCAACCCTGAACTCTACTGCTGGATGTTTGAATTTTAAACATCACTTTACGTGAACTTGTTGAGCCTATCCATCAAGAATCCGATGAGGTTTCTGGGAAGGTGCCATTACTTCACCGTAAGCCACATTCGATCACAGATGCAGCCCTAGGATTTTAGACTCCCTTTCCGAAGCTACGATGGATTCTCGCTAACAACCACAGACTCCTTTATGTCCTTCACTTCCTCGAAGACATCAAATTGTTGCACCTTCATCTGCATCACCATAATTAGGATTTTCACACTAATCTACGTTTTCACTGAACTCTGCCTTCCATTATCAGAGTAGAAACCTCAGAGCCTCAAATTTCATCTGAGCTAGACAGATGTATTAAGCATCAGCTACAAAAACTTCTAGGCCACCTTAACAATGCCATCCAGATAATTCCTCAAGGGAAATCCTTCGCGTCAGACATTCTGTCAAAAGCAGCAACCATCCCTTCTCCTACGACAGAGTCATATTAGATAAGCATGCAATGGAAATGTGCCTCCGGCAACAACACCTCTCATCATGGAACAACATTTCTTTTCCATAATGTCTATTTCTCACATCCCGGCTGCATCCAACTATACAATGATGCAACACCCTAAATAGACTTCAACAGTTAATAGGGTGGCTGCTGGGTTGATTCCAAACAGCCTCCAGAGTTCAGTTTCCACAGTCAAGAGCAGTCTCCACAGCATTATGAAATATATTGCATAGTCATAGCAGCTATCCTCTGGGGGTTGAATGGTCCGAATCTACTCATCCGCTCAGACTATGCAGCAGAAGTCGAAACTATGAACAAGGGATGATCATGTTTGGCAGTTATGCAATTCATGCATGGGCTCACTTAATCTCCGCTCAACAACAATTCCTTCTCTGAGCAACTCATATACCAGGACTCCTCAATCTCGTAGCCGACTGTTCGTCTCATTTCCCATTTCCAGAAATTTAGACTTGGCTCCAGAATAAACATTCATCCCACTCCGGTCTCACCATAGATAAGACACCAAACATGCTTCTCAAGAAGCTATTCTTAATTGCCTTGCTCCAAGCATTATTTCAAGAATACCTTTCCGGCTGGAACTGTCTCAAAGCTTCCTTTCCCTTCAACCAACCAATCGTCCATTCACAACTTAATATCTTACACTCATTCCTTCCTAAGATCCACATGTGCATTTCTAAACCTACTTGTCAGGGATCAGCAACTCCTATGAACAACCACTGGCTATGATTTCCCAGCTTTCTCTCATTCTCACACATTTGTACTAATAAAGGCTTACGAAAACAAGAACCTGCGTTAACCATTGAACGCCTGAACTATTCAGTCTCTGCATTTTCTCTGTATGATCAGGCCATCTACATTCCAAGCTCACGCTTAACTCAGGTCTTCTCAACTTTGGGGGTCCTAATTGTCTGGCCTAAATATATGATAGAGATGGTACCCCCACCCTGAGTCTCTCTGAGCCATCAATTCCAGATGCCCTGATTAACCTGACCATCATCCCATTCCCTCAACACCTTTGTCCTCTTTCTACTCTTCCCCAACACTCTGTTCAACTAACAGTTTCATAGGTTGTTTGTGGCGTGCTCCTAGCTAGTGAAATGGAGTTAATTAGGGCCACGCCCCAAACGATCACCTGACTTCCCGAAACCTCCATATATCGGGCCACCTCATACCTTACTGTTTGTTTCTTTCTCTTGAAACCCACCCTTCCCTCCCTTTCTCATCCATCAGCCGACCTTATCCCACATTATCTTTCTTTCAGGTTGTATCAGGGGGTCCTAATTGTCTGGCTAAATATATGATACAGATGGTCCTGAGTCTCTCTGAGCCATCAATTTTCTATGATCAACCTGACCATCATCCATTCCCTCGACCCCTTCGTCCTCTTTCTACTCTTCCCCAACACTCTGTTCAATGAACAGTTTCATAGCTTGTTTGTGGCATGGTCCTAGCTAGTGAAATAGCATTTCTATCTACATTGATCATTTTGATATGTGTCTGTATTTCACAGTTCATGATGGTGGCAATTTTCCTGCTGGACAATTTTCAAGTCACATTTGACCTGAAATTGCTAATAAAACAACACCCAATTTGAATAGATAATTTTATGTTTATGACAAGAAAGTTCTTTGCTGTCCAGCCATGATGAAAATAAAAGATAAAATTATAGCATTTGTGGACAATAAAATTACATGTTATGTCAACCTCGCATTTACAAAATCTATTTTGTGATTAGCAGATTTTATTTTCCGTTTCACATTTAGTATTTTTTTTTTTCATGAGGGTGATGTTGCCTGTGTGTGATTTAGTACTTGTCTAGGTGTTTGCTTATCCTATTACAACCATATAGCTCTGAGTAATTGCTTCATTTATTCATGTCATAAAAGAGATGGGTGTGGTAAATACCACCTAGAGTGAGATGTTCCTACAGGAAGGCGTGACTGCTCGTTTCTTGTCTTCCTTTTATTAAAGCTTTACCTCTGGCTCAAAATACAGAAGCACTAGAGACACGTAATCACCCCTGAGCAGCACTACACTAACCTCCATATCATTCTCTCTTTATACGCACACACACATCTTCAAACTAGGCTTATTGGAAATACGTTTCTCTGCATACATTTTAGCAAACTCCAAAAACACACCCATACAAACGTACTTATATCAATTCAATGCAATTTCGAGCTACTAGCAAACACCAACAACTTTTATTCCTTTTCACACAAATTACAATTACATGAGCAGATTACTGATTAATAAACACTGATTTCTGGGACAATGCTGTGTTATGACTTCAAAACGCTATTACCATAATGCATGCTTTGTAAACAAATACATTTGACTTCTGCATCATGTAACCAGGTCCATATGTATGTTTTTTTTGTATGTACTGCACAGTTAATTGGCTTGGAGGGTTGTGATCTGTTGACCTTTACCTTTCTACTTGGCGCTTACTATGTAAGTAGTAATGATGTGCTTCGTTAGGAAGATTTGACATTTGCCTGCTTTGTTGATGTTAGACTTTAGTGACTAGATTAGCACAGGCCTGTGGGTCATTCAGTGAGGGATGAGAGTTATAGTGATCCTGGTTGTGGTCTGGACTGAGGTCTAGTATGAGATTGGCATTTATATTTACTGACAAGCAAAAAACTGAGAAGGTCGATTTGGTCAGTCACACTTGTAAACATTTTAGTTGTTATAGAAAATCTACAGATTCACACTCTGTGTACCATATTGATTTTACTATGATTACATAGAGCAATAATAAGCGTATGAGTTTTACATCGCATGGCTGCGCTTCTATTTTGCCATACTAAACTTAGCAATAAACACATTGAAAATAGTGCACAATATATATGTTTGTCAAGATAATCTCTTAAAGGGGGCTTTTATTTAGCAAATCAGAGAGCAAATTACAGATCCACTGTTTTAAAACAGACATTTGTTGGGCTGAATGTCCTTTTATGCCACACAGCAGGCAAGCATTATAACATAGACTTTCCTCCAAAATGCAGATTTACCATGCTACAACTTGTTACAAAGTTTGATTTGATTTATTAATTTACTTACGATAACAATTTAAGTATATTTAAATGTATTATTAACTTCGTTATGTGCATATTTACTACTTACCTGAAAATATTTATTTATTAATAATTTATATCAAATATTTAGTATTTTAGTATTACGGCCATGCTGACAAGATGTTTGAATCACAACAGAACAGAGTTTGGTTAGCTATTTGAGTAATAGCTGCTAAAAGGAATTTAAGAATATATAAGAATAAATTAAGTGTGTAGTAACAGTTGCAATTTTCTATTCTGTTCCTAACCCTGTTTTGATGTAAATTAAATTGAGTCATAGGGTCAATTCCATCGACTCCTACGGTGGGGGTTGACTCAGTAAAACCCGAAATTGAACACCTTTACTAACCATACCGCAGTACTGGATAAAGTAGATGCTGGGGGTGTAACTGTGTGTGTGTCAGGAGGTTGACTGAGTTAGCAAGTTAATGTTGTTAACCGAACAAAGTTCATCTGGTTAATGCACTTAGCTTTATTTTACTTTCTCAGCTACTAGTAATACTGTTATCCAGCAGCCCACTCCCACTGCCCACGATCCCTCACTTTACCCATCTCTGTTTAATGAGGTTATGGTCCATCTTTGCCTCTCATGTGTGTTCATTGTGTTTATTGCATACTGTAAAGGTTGTCAGCAGTTTTTGTGCAGCAAGCTTTGGGTAAGATTTGGTTCAGTGTTCATTTTTCTTTTCTCCTGTTGTCAGTATGAAAATGATACAAGCTTAGCATTTTGTTATTTTCCTAAGAATCCACAAATAGTGTTATTCCAATGAAGAAAAAACTGTATAGTCTTTTATAAAAGTAATTACTTTTGTGATAACATTTGGTGCAGAAATTACATGCCTTTATACTTAAACAGCTGTTTTTTTTTATACATGTCCTCTAATATGATTAGCTAACCTCCAGATTCCAGTGATTTTCACACTGTTGTTCATCAGGCTGGGTCAAGAATTGGGGTCAGGAAGATTTGGTTATGTATTTATTTATTTTTTTTTTGGAAGAAATTAACACATTTATACTACTGGTTGACCAATTATAGTTTTTTAACAGCAGTCTAAATAAGTGTCCCGCCTTGAATGCATTGGCCAAACAGAAAAAAACGTATAGGTCGATGCCGATATTTGAAAAATGCCAAATATCGGCCGATATATCGGTCGACTACTAGTTTATGTACCAAGGATTCATTAAATAAATAAAATAAATTTACAATGTAAAAAAAATATATATATCTTAAGTTGTAATAATATCTCACAATATTTCTGTTTTTATGGTATTTTAATTAAATAATTGCAGTTTTGGTAAGCATAAAAGACTTCTATCAAAAGCATTTAAAAAATTATACTGGCCCCAAACTTTTGAACAGCAGTGTATGTCTATGTAGTAAAGTAAACCTTGGTTCTAAAACAAGAAAATCATTTTAGTATGTCCCTTTAAATTTCCAGCTTTATTTTCACCCCCAAAAACTAATATGTTGTCTCTAATCCTGTATTTAAGCCATTCCAGATGCCTGATATCTGAATAGTTTACATATCTGAATGCTATTTCTTCCAATGCTTTCACATTAGACTAGCCTCAGGTCAGATCTGGACTATATTCTTACAGTAAACCTGTTTTGACAGGCTCTGTGCTAATGCTGAAGTGCTCTTTCCTCAAGTGCGTATGTCCCCTGCTACTGACAGTCTGTTTTTGTGCTGAACACACAAGACAATGGGTCCCTCGTCCCTGAGTGGGTGCCATGCCCACTTCACACCGCATGAAGAGCTGAAGTAAAGCCATGGCCTCAGAGGAGGCTTGGCTCATAAACAAGCTCTCAGTTTCCCCTCTGCCAAAAAACTGGGCTGAACGGTCCTGTGACAAATAATATCTGCTGTTCAGAGTCGATCTTTATCACACAGTCCCACGGTGGTATCAGATCAGACTCCATGAAATAAACAACCTGCTTTGGTATTCCGTTTGTCATCAGATTTGAGGTTAGATACTCTTCCTGTCTTGGAAAAATTAGACTTTGTTGTTGTTTTATTCACAGATTCGTCTTTTTCCTGGATCCATGCAACATAGACATCATTCAGAGGAAGATAAAGTCCATGGCGCTGTGCGTGTCACAATGTCCCACTGAGGAACTGGCGACTTACCACGACCTCAAGAGGTTTGCCATGATAAATGGTGAGTCGTCAGCCAGCTAGCTATTGTGGGCATGACATCATCATCACATATATAATGGTATGACCTTGACTGGAAATCTACCCGTGGGAGAGACAAAGGTGTTTATCATATATATGGTTGTGACCACCAGTGTGTGTCTTTTCACAGTGTTTCTTATACTCATAGGCTCCAACAAGAGCAACACACACACACACACACATAAACATACACATATGTTCCTGTTAGGCGCAGCTGGTAAGACCCGGTCAGGGTTGAGCTAACTAAACAAAGATTCCTCTGACCCGTCTTGCTGTAGGGTCTCTGTTGTTTACAGTTCAGTCTTGCTGTCTATAGAATTTGACATGTCCCATCTGACACCAAGGAAGAGTATGAATAACATCATTGTTTCCCTGGAGTTCAGCTGTGTTTTACGTGCATCTGCTCATAAGGAAAATCACACACACACACACACACACACACACACACACACACACACACACACACGTATGTGTATATATATATATATATATATATATATACATATATATATATATATATATAATATATATATATATATATATATATATATATTTATATATAGGTAATATCAGCTAAAGCATGTCTATTTTTGGACAATACAGTGAAGTTAGTACCACACACACACACATATATATATAATATCACCATGAAGCAATGTCTATTTAAAAAGGTACTTCAGCTCATCATATTTCTACGTTTGTGAAATGAAGTGTATACGTGGTCAACCTGGTTAGAGATGGTGGACCATCCTGATTAAGCCAGTCCAGTCAGAGCTTGTTTCATCTTTAATTTATTGACTGTTTTGACCACCTTAGCATGACCTAGCATTATAGGGATGATGTTGAGTATAATGCATCTGTTTCTTCTCTTTTAGGGTCCGAACTGTGTTCATATGAGTTACCTGGTCACAAGTACCCACAACTTCCCGAGCGCTTCGAAAAGTGCCCCAAACTTCCAGTACCAGAGAGGTATGAAACAAACTCTTGACAAACAAACTCTCTATGTAAAGCACAGCACCTTTCTCTCTTGATCTGTCCTCTGTCCTCTGGCCTTTTCTATCTCTGCAGCAAAGCTCTTCCAGTGTTTAACCGCTGCACGCCGGTGGATATCTCCTGCTATGCCAAGTTTGCTGAAGCGGTGGTCACGTTTGTCAGTGATAACAGCATGTTAAACAGGCTGATTGCTGGGGTGGCAGCCAGCAAAGAGATCATTGTTGGGCTGTGTCTGCTGGCGCTAGGTAACGTCTACTCTCTCTGGATGCTGCTGCTGCTGCTGCTGAGGCTCATTTGATTCAGTTTTCTGATTATGTGTTTATCTATAAAAATGGATAATTGAAATGGATAATTGCAGTTTCTTATCCATATCAAATCAAAGCTAATTAAGTTCTACATCGTTACACATTAACAAACAAGTATCTAAATCTAAGGCTCACCAATGTAATTACTGCATTATTCTGAGCCACTATCAGACAAAGGCTGAAGTATTTTGTCCTCTCTTTAAGATAACATGAAACAGAATTTGCAATGCTTTTAAGTTCCATAATGCAATGCATTTTGATTACGATTAACTCCAGATTGTAGTTTAGTCTAGAGTCTTCCTCTAACTGCTGATCCTGTTTTGTGCATGCTGCAGTTTTGTCCATGATCCTCATGGTGATCATTCGTTACATCTCTGCTGTCCTGGTTTGGATCCTCACTGCACTGGTGGTTCTGGGTTCTCTGGGCAAGTCTGCTTTCTCTGCTCTTTTCTCACCTCCTAAGCTGAGAATGGCATCCGTTCTTTCTTCATTTGCACATCCTATTCTTGAGTGCAAAATAGCACATTCTGATTAATTGAACAGTTTTGCCACTTGTCAATATTTTTATTTTATTTTATTTTTCTATTTTGCTTTGTTCTATTTCAATCTATTTTCTTGTTTTATTATTTTATTATTTTATTTTTAAATGATATATTTTGCTCTATTTAATTTAGTTTGATTTTATTTAGTTTTTTTTTATTTCATGTATTTCAAACTATATATTTTTTGCCAGGTTTCAAAAGTGCTGAAGAGTTATCTTGAACAGATATCTTAATATCGTATATTATAATGTTTTGATGCCTGATTTTACTATAGGAAAGAGATGCTGTTTAATGAGACTGTCAATCAGAATTATTACTTGTCTGTTCCAAAGGGATGGACAGTAATCCAGTCCCACACAAAGTTGAATCATCATTAAAAGTGTGGTACACCTGTTTTTGGAGTGTTGAATGTGAATATTGCGTCTGTTCTTGGCTTTTCTCAGGAGGTACCAGCGTTCTGTGGTGGTTGTACATAGACTATAGAATGACAATGAATGAGACCATGACTAAAGATCTGAGGGAAACAGAAGAACCCATTGATGACATGAAGACCATCAAAGACCATGCTCAAGGACTGCTCATCTACGCTGTTTCAGCGACTGTGTTCACTGTAAGCGCTCAGAGAAATGGAAAATGAAATATGAGAGAGGTCTCGACTTGTGCTTTTTCCTGTCTTGGTGCTAATTTCCATCTTTGTGCTCCCGCAGGGAATTTTGTTGCTTCTGATGTTGTTTATGAGGAAGAGGGTGGCTCTGACCATCGCCCTGTTTCACGTGGCGGGAAAAGTGTTTATTCACCTGCCGCTGTTGGCACTGCAGCCCTTCTACACGTTCCTTGCTCTTTCTCTGTTTTGGGTCTACTGGATCATGGTCCTCCTCTTCCTCGGCACCACTGGTGAGATGGAGATTCCTGTGGGTTTTAAAGGGATAGTTAAGCTTTGAAAAAAGAAACTTGGTTACAAACCATTATTTTGTTCCAAACTTTCTTTATTCCATAATTGTTTATCAAAGTCTGTCTTTCAATGCATGGAGAAAAACAGCATTCATTTTGTTTTTATTGAAGAAAGAAAGTCATGACATGATGATGGATAAACAATGTCAGACTTCTCATTATTTTTGTTTAAAATATCCCTTAAACAACTAACTGCTTTTTGAGTGCAAAATAAACACAATAGTGCAATCGGATTCATGGAACAGTTTGGCCATTTGAAGAATTTTATTTTATTTTTTATTATTTTAATATGTTTAATTTCATTAGTTTTTGGTTATATATTTCTCATTTATTTTGATTTTGTTCTGTTTTATGTTTTTTTTTTTTTTTATTATTATTCTCACAATATATTCTTTGCCAGGTTTTAAACACATTAAAAAGTTATCCATCCTAATACTGTACATCATAATGTTTTGATGCCTGTTTTTACATCAGAAAATATATTCAAGATATTAAATTTGGTATTTTTGCTTGAAAACAGACTAAGCAGTCTATTATCGCACATTGCTTCTCCCTTAATTAACTTTTGAATGTATACTTTGAACTACAGATGTGCAAAAGGAAATGGAATTTAAGGAATTGCTTTGCTTTGCATTTTTTCCCCCTCAGAAATAATGTGTACAAGCCTTAAAACACTGTTCTGTTCAAGTCATTTTGTACAGAGAATGTAGGACATTTACATAATGCAGCACAAATTAACCGACTTTGCTTGGGTATCTCGGTCTCATTTTAAATGTGTATTACTATTGCAGAAAGCTCTTTAAAAGCAAAAATCTCAGGCTGCAGCATGTATGCTCCTGTCCACAGGGAACCCGGAGAAAAATGAGGATACTGGCCTGGTTGAGTTCAGGCTCACAGGAGCGCTGCAGTACATGACCTGGTACCACGCAGTGGGACTGATCTGGATCAGTGAGTTCATCCTGGCTTGTCAGCAGATGACCGTAGCCGGTGCTGTGGTAACCTACTATTTCACAAGGTGTGTATTTTTAGTGAAAATGCTCTCAAGTACCACTCTTGTTGGTAAAGATGATGTGTGTAATATTTTTTGATTTTCATGATGATGATACTTCCTTCGATCACAGTTTAAAATGCAGAGATGGCAGGAATTAAGTCATTTTTTTATTGGTTGATTTTTATGAAGTTGTGGCACTTTTAACATTTCTGTTTGCTTAAAGAAATAATTTGCTGAAAATGGACTCAGGCCATCCAAGATATAGATGAGTTTATTTCTTCATCAGAACAGATTTGGAGAAATTTAGTATTACATCACTTGATCACCAGTGGATCCTCTGCAGTGAATGGGTGCCGTCAGAATGAGAGTCCAAACTGCTGATAAAAACATCACAAAAATCCACTAGTAAACCACACGACTCCAGATTATTAATTATTGTCTTGTGAAATGAAAAGCTACGTTTGTAATAAACCCATCAAGACATTTTAACTTTAAACCATTTCTTCAGGCTAAAATATGTGTCCATGGATTATGGACCTTTTGCTTCACAAGACATTAGTTGATGGACTGGAGTTATGTGGATTACTTGTGCATTATTGTGATGTTTTGATCAGCTGTTTGGACTCTAATTCTGATGGCACCCATTCACTGCAGAGGATCCATTTGTGATCTCCATTGGTTCTCCAGATTTTTCTGATTAAGAAACAAACTCATCTATATCTTGTATGGCCTGAGGGTGAGTACATTTTTAGCACATATTCATTTTTGGGTGGACTATAAGCCTGTAATTGTATTTGTCTTCAACTAATCCTGTACTTAAGAAGTTGTTCTGGAAATAGCTCACAGTTGCAATAATTTATTTCCATCCAGGGACAAAACTAAACTCCCGGTGACGCCCATCCTGTCATCAGTGCTGCGGCTGGTGCGGTATCACCTGGGCACTGTGGCCAAGGGCTCCTTCATCATCACCCTCGTCAAGATCCCACGCCTCATTCTCATGTACATCCACAACCAACTCAAAGGAAAGGTAGGGAGGCAGCTCGCTTGACGAGTCCTTGGGCTGTTGGATCTAAATTGCAAATCTCTCTCGTTGCAAGAATCTTAACTGACGTCATGCATGTTTATGCTTATGGCATACAGTTTTCATTAGGACAGGAAAGTTCTTATGTGGTGTTTTTGGGACAATTGCATTAACAAATAACTAGTATTATGACGTTTTCTGGGAGTATTATGCTAGTATGGGTTTTGTATTTAAATGTTTGCATGGTTGAGAGTGTTATTTTAGTATTATTAATATATTATTATAATTTTTGTTAATAATTTGATTTCTTTTTAATTTTTTTTTATTTTTTGTTTTTTATTTTTTTAGTGATTTTATTGTTTTTTTTTTTTTTTGTTTTTTTTTAATTTTTTTTATGTTTTTTATTGATTTGATTTTTAGTTATTTTAATACGTCAAGTTAAAATAAACTTTCTTTTATGGTATTTGTTTTATTTTTTTATTTTTATTTTGGGTTGATAATCCTTTTTTTTTTTTTTTTTTTTTTTATTTTTTTTTTCTTTAGAAGTGTTTACTGATATATAATGCACAATAAAAACAGCTACTTTTAATACTAAAGTAAATAGGCTCAATTTTGACTAGCAGTTTTTAAAAATAATGCAATGGCTAAAAGCGGAAACATTTTTGAATTGGCTTTTGCTTTTTGAATCAGCAGACTGGTGAAAATGTTCTTCTAAATAGTTATTTTAGTATTATCTTGGTGTGTTGGGTGGGTGTCTTTTGAAGTTAATGCTGAGAGCTATTTATTTCTGTCCTCTTGGGTTCCACTTAGGTGACGTATCATTTACTTGATATATGGCTGGAGATCTTGGGAATATAATGAACTCTAATAGATATCAGTGCCAGCTTTATAGAGGCAGATTTGGAGCATTAAGGAAGAGGTTGACAAATGTGCAATAGACATGCACTGTGGATAATGTTTCATGTTACACCCCCCATAGGAAAACGCTTGTGCACGCTGCATGCTGAAGACCTGTATCTGCTGTCTGTGGTGTCTGGAGAAGTGCCTCAATTATTTGAATCAGGTAGGTTAGTCGATGGATACCTCATACTGTGCAAATTGAGGTAGAAATTGTATATCATTCGGATGGTCTTTTTGTGTGATATATTAAATTTTGCAAACTGTTTCTAGAATGCATATGCGGCGACGGCCATAAACAGCACCAATTTCTGCACCTCGGCCCGCGATGCCTTCATGATCCTGGTGGAAAACGCTCTTAGGGTAGCGACCATCAACACCGTTGGAGATTTTGTTCTCTTCCTGGGCAAGGTGAAGTGGTCATCAAGCATTTAAAGTATTTAAAGGCAGCCAGCTAAACTGTTATTTGAGTAGTGAAGTTTTGTTTTGCTTGTTGACATACATTACTGTTCAATTTTGGGGTCAGTAAGATTTTATATTTATGTTTTACCTCACCAAGGCTGCATTTATTTGATTAAAATACAGTAAAAAATAGTAATACTGTGAAATATTATTTCAGTTAAAACTAACTATTTTCCATTTTATTAAATTTTTACTCCAGTCTTCAGTGTCACATGATTCTTCAGAAATCATTCTACTAGCTGATTTGCTGGTCAAGAAACATTTTTTATTATTATCAATTATGAAAAGAGTCGTGCCACTTAATATTTTTGTGGAAACCAGGACATTTTTTTCATGGTTCTTAAATGAATAGAAAGTTCAAAAGAACAACATTTTATATTCTTTAAAATATCATTACTGTCACTTTTGGTCAATTTAATGTATAATTTCTGAATAAAAGTTACATTTTTTTCATGGTTCTTTTGTATGAATGTATGTGTGTGTGTGTGTGTGTGTGTATGTGAAATATATATATATATATATATATATATATATATATATATATATATATATATATATATATATATTATATATTTTTATATTAGAAGAAGTAAAGTTTTGTTTTTTGTTTTTTTTTTTTTTTTTTTTTTTTTTTTTTATTTTTAACTATTAAGTATTATTGTATGTGTCTTTTTTATTATTATTTTCATTTTTGATTATTAATTGCCAAAAGCTTTCAGTTCATGTCACCATTCAGCAAAACCATTATTTATTGCTTACTATTTATTATAAGACTGTAATTATTCTTGTTTATTCATTTGAAAAGAGCAAGGCCAGATTTAGTTTTAGATTTTCTATTGAAGATATAATAAACTTTTCATATTTCGCTACATTTTAGCCTGTTTCTCACCATTACAAAAAACATTGTATTTATTATACGTTTTTTGTATATGTCCATGTGTACAAAATAAATCCAAAAATAATTCTGGTCCTTTTTAAATTTTAAATCATTTCATTTCTAATTTGTCAATTACTACATTTTGAACTTGTCAATTTTTCTGTCCTTAAAGCAGACATGCAGTAAAAACCCCAATATTAAACAATAAGTTTAGACCAGCATGAATGTTCATGGTAGTGCTAACTTGTTTATACTGGTTGTGTTGGTGTGCCTCGAACAGTATACTTATGTTAACACATTTAAATGGTTAAGCTAGTTCACAGTCATATTGATGAAGCTGGATTATTAAGGAAGCCTTGATGGATGAACTAATTATAGGGACAGTTCACCCAAAAATGAAAATTCTGTCATTAATTATTCACCCTCACGTCGTTCCAAACCCGTAAAACCTTAATTTATCTTCGGAACACAAATTAAGATATTTTTGATGAAATCTGAGAGCTTCCTGACTCTGTATTGATAGCAATGCAACTACCACGTTCAAGGCCAAGAAAGGTAGTATGAACATTGTTAACATAGTTCATGTGACATCAGCGGTTCAACTGTAATTTTACAAAGCTATGAGAATAGTTTTTGTACACAAAGAAAACAAAAATAATGACTTTATTAAACATTTCTTCTTTTCCGTGTCAGTCTCCATGGCCATTCATGAGAGTGCCATGACGCATGTGTGTGGTGCTGCTGATGTAGAACCCGGATGTGCTGCGCCTTGTTTACAAGCAGAGGAATGCACACGTATGCATTGTGGTACTCTCGGATTTCATCAAAGATACCTTAATTTGTGTTCAGAAAATGAATAAAGTTCTTACAGGTTTGGAACGACATGAGGGTGAGTAATTACAGTAATTAAATTTTTTGGTGAACTATCCCTTTAGGAAGCCTAAAAGACACATCAGTGTCCCATGCTGCAGACCTTATTATGCTTGACTTTTCTACATGCGTTTTTCATACTTGTTAAACCTAATAATTAGCTAAAATAATAATACTTAAGCATTTGCATATTTATCCCCATGCAGATCCTGATCGTGACGTGCACGGCATTCGCTGGGGTGTTAGCGCTGAACTATCAGAGAGATTACACCGAGTGGGTCCTGCCCCTCATCATAGTGTGTCTGTTTGCATTCCTGGTGGCACACTGCTTCCTGTCCATCTTCGAGATCGTGGTGGACGTGCTCTTCCTCTGCTTTGCCATCGACACCAAATACAACAACGGCACACCTGGGAGGGAGTTCTACATGGACAAGGCCCTGATGGTGAGTCACCGCTGAAGAAATTCTCTCCTTCTGTCTGCTGTTGGATCAGAACACCATAAATAGTCTCAGTGTTGAGAGCACACTTGCCATCTGAGTCACGTTTCTGTTTTGTGTTGTAGCTTCATTCGTTCTTTTGAATGCAGGCTCTCTGCTGCCCTGGATACGTTAATATTTTAAGATTCAGATGGTGTCCCAGATATTCTCTTTGGATAACTTTCAACTTTTGTTTTGAAAAGCTCGTTGATTTTTCAAGGGGAAAAAACTCACACAAGGCTGGTTTCTTATGCACTCTTATAAAGCTGCTTTCTACTTTTCACATAGTCAGCCAAATCATGTAGCCAACAGCTTTGAGAAATCAAAATAGGAGGCTTCAGCCTTGAGGTGCTGCACAGAATCACAACACATCAGAAGTCACTAGCAGTAAAGGTTTGGAACATGTCAGCTGCTTTCTTTCTCAGAGCTGCTTTGGTTAAAAATATCTGTTCAGTCTGCAGTTACTGGCACCATTTCAGCACGTTTTTGTTTTTGGTGGGAAAGCTGTTTTCCAACTGCATGCTGAGGAGCTGCTTGAAAATGGTCTTCTCATCTAAGGGGCCATTTACACAACAACATCTTCAGGCAAAAACAGGAATTTTTTTTGCATTTTGCCTGTTCGTTTACACGACAACTGCATTTTGGGGACTGAAAATGCATATTTTTGAAAACTTTTTTCTAAGAGCAAGTTTTTGAAAATGCCAACGTTATCGTTTCCGTGTAAACACCCAATACGTGAATCTTTGAAACCGGTGATGTCATGCGCAGTACATGTTAGGTATGTAGACATGCACAGTACATGTCAATTTTAAAGGCAAGCGCAAACAAACATACACAACAATGGCGAAGTACATGGTACTGTTGTAGCTGCTCAAGAGTTTGCTAACGCTTCTTCAGCAAAGTGTGGATTTACTTTACCAATATTACAACCAACAGCGGCGACACATAATATACAACAGGGGTAGGCAACGTCGGTCCTGGAGTGCCGATGTCCTGCAGAGTTTAGCTCTAACCCTAATCGAACACACCTGAACAAGCTAATCAAGGTCTTCAGGATTACTAACGCTACAGACAAGTGAGGTTTTTTTTTCAGGGTTGGAGCTTTCCTTTTTCATGTAAATAATATTTTCATAATAATTAAGCACATATTCCCCCAAATTGTCATTGGATAATGTATCCAGATGTTTTCCATTTTGGATATTTTTAATTAAAGAATAATTGCAATTATTATCAATTGATATTTAATTTTTTTTATTTAATGTACTGTGTATATGTAAGATGTATATAAAAGGAAATTTTTTCTGCTAGTATGAGTTCTGTCAGTAATCACAGATTTATTTTCAGATTACAGTAATTATAATTTGGGAATTAAAACATGCTTAATCATTATTTTAGTCTTTAATTCTTCTTACATGAGCAAATTATCTTTTATTACATTTTTATGTTTGGGTGAAATATGGACTTGAATGTTCGTTCACCCAAACATACTGTGGCAGAGATAGTGGGTTTCAAACTCAAACCTAGTGTGTGGACTGTAGTTTGATTATTACTTTCCTCTCCTGCAGGAATTTGTGGAGAACAGCAGGAGGTCAATGGCAATGGAAGAGCGGGGGCGCAGCAAGCGCGCCCGTCCCAAGGAAGACGTAGAGTTGACGGAGGTTAAGGCCATGGTGAGTGGTGACGTGGGCGTAGCTGGGGCGGAGTGGCAGACCTTGCAGGAGTTCCACCTGTACTACCTGCTGCTGTGTGTGCTGCTGGACTGGGTCCTGTCGGAGCACACACTGGTGCTCTGCTTCACACAAGACATGATCATCTTCCTGTCTGTCTGCCTGCCCACCTCCACCCTCTTCTTCCTGGTCACATTGCTCCAGAACACACCGGTGGCTGCTGCTGCATGCTGACTAACGCTTCCTCACCTCCTTCATCCATCTATCACTTCATCTATCCTTTCTATGCATCGCATTAACAGAGCACGAACATCTATTTTTCTATCTGTGGATTATAATTTTTTTAAATCTTTTTTTTCATTCCATTCTTGCCTCTTCTTTTTTACTGACTGTCTTTAACTCATATGGCAGCTATAAACTGTACTTATATATCCGTTGCCTTAAAAACACCATGCTGCTATTTGGAGGAAAGATAATTGAAACTGCCAAGCTGGAAAAACAAGAGGAGTAGAGGAAAGGAAAGACATTATCTTGCACATTGATGGTCATATTTTCCACAATTCTCAGTTAGCATTACTCTTGACTTTCTGGATGAACCATGGCAAATTGTGCAGTTTCACAATCAAAATTATTACTGGGTCAGTATGAACAGCTTGTTTAGTAGCAGAAGATAAGGACTGATTGTATATGGGTTGTTGACATGAAATGTTAATCATTTCTGTGTGACATGACATAAAGGATTTCTCGAATTGACTAGTCAGTGTATTGTAGGATGACTAGTCAGCTTTATTTAATCTAAAACTAGTTTATACAACCTTTGTTATTAGACTTGCAGATTTCCTAACCTTACACAAATTGGGAATTGAGATTGAGTCTGGAATATTTATTTAATACAATATTATCTAATAATATTACAAATTAATATATCTGTTGCATTATTATATTACCTTAATTAATTCGCCATAACATTAGACTATTTGAAGGGAAAATGTTCAGTTATCCACTATAATTATAAATGTAATTTCACTCAGTGGTAGGCTGTAGGCGGCTCAAAAGTCGCAGAAATACACAAAACTACATGCAGTTGCTTTAGAAGTTCTAGTCATTTTAAAAGTTCACATTTGTCAGCTACCCATATACTCCCCATGTTCCTGAAATTCTGTTATTGTAAATAGTGTTTATTTATCCATCCATCATAACACCCTCTCCATATGCATGGCTTTTCACACCTGCTTTTTACCATGCCATTTTATGGTTTTTAACCCTTTTTTTGGCATTCTTCTGCTTGAAATTGGTAAAGTGTACTAACTCCTCCAGATCCAGAGCAGTTGATTGGTTGTTGGTTTGTTTGGGAGTAAATCAGACTAATAACGTGTTTCTTTCCTGTAGGCTCCCGGGACAAGCTCTGCTTGACCAAAATCAGCCCATGGGACTTTTTAAAGACATTCCAAAATGTTTATTTTTACCAATGTGTAACATGTTTACTATGGTTTCACTCAAGGGAATACAATATTTTAATAAGAAACTGTAAAAAAATGAAATAACAATGTAATGAAGCACTTTATATTGGAGCGCTGCATATTTTAAAAAGCCTGATGCATTTTTCGTAGTGATGTCCTTTTTATAAGACTAAAAAAACCCAGTTGCCATCTAGTGAAACACAGTATTAATAATGTCTAGAATCACTGTTTTTATTATGTCTGTTTTTCATAACAAACTTTTTTTTTATTAGTTGGTTTTCTTTGCGTTTATGAGAAACCCACATACTGCAGTGCAGCACTTGTTCTTTTTATTTCATTTAATTCAAATAATGAAGCATCTATGCTTTTTATCTCTTAATTTTCAAAAAAGAAAAAAAAATGCTAGTTTGTGTTATTTGACTAAAATAACGTTACCATGCCTGAAAATGAGGGCCTTGTCCTTGCATTTCACTTGTGTGTAAAAAGGTTGGTTGGTTGGTTTCCCTCCAATGGTGGTGATTTTTAGTTTGTTTCTGAGTTGTGATAAAACTGTAAGTCAGATTTCCCTGCTGGGACTGTTAGTGCTGAAAGAAACTGCGTCTGGTTATCTTAAACTGGGAGGAAGACATTAATGGTTTCTGCCTACAATCCACAGTTGCTGTAACTATTAGTATAAGTGACATTACAACAAAAAGCACATACAAACAACAAATAAAACAAACAATAACTGTTCAGTTACACTACAAGAAGTTTGGAATCATTATGATATTTTTTTATGTTTTTGGAAGAAGTCTCTAATGCTCACCAAGATCAAAAATATAATAAAAACTGTAATATTGTGATTTAAAAGAACTGTTTTCTATTTGAATATCTTTTTAAAATAGAATTTATTTGTATGATGTGAAAGCTGAATTTTCAGCATCATTACTCCAGTCTTCAGTTTCACATGATCCTTCAGAAATCATTCTAATACGATGATTTGATGGTCAGGAAACATTTCTTATTATAAATGTTGAAATCAGTTGTACTGCTTTTTTTTTTTTTTTTTTTTTTTTTTTTTTCAAGCTTCTTGATTTATGAATATAAAGTTCAAAAGAACAGCATTTATTTTTTATTTTTTTTATCTTTATTTTTTTCTTACCCAAACCTTTTGTATAGGAATGTATCATGGTTTCCTCAAAAATATGAAGCGGCAAAAACTGTTCCTAACATTAATAATAATAAGAGAAGTTTCTCGAGCACCAGTTCAGTATATTCTGAAGGATCATGTGACGCTGAAGACTGGAGTAAACAGGAATTCCATTTTAAAATGTATTCAATCAGTAGCAATATTTTACAATATTACTGTTTTTAATGTATTTTTTAAATCAAATAAATGCAACCTTGGTGATCATAAGAGACTAATTTCCAAAAATATAAATCTGTAATAATTCCAAACGTTTGATTTGTACCTAGAAATGGTTTGTTAGCTTCAGAACTAATTCAAAACACAAGGCTACTCCTGTTCATAAATCAGCAGCGGGGCAATTTTGGTGCTGCGATGTGGCTTGGACACTGTCTTTGGTTGTTAAAGAAACATGACTTCGCCTCACTTGACAGAAATTGAGTTCATGAGCATGCATGATGTTAATGAGCTCTCCTTGGGTGCAATTCTTCATCCAACCTGAAGGGGGGCAAAATGTTGCCTTTTCTTTTTGGGAGATATTTACTAATGTTAGCTTTTACATAGCTGTCTTTACAGCACAACATTTACCATTTAATTTGTTTTGTTTTGCTTTAATTCTTTGCAACCAGTAGACATTTTGGTCTTAAAGCTAGTGAGACTCCTAGGGCCACCGACTTTCATATCTGCATCAAGTCTTCCTACTCATGCAAAGTATCTTGAAAGGAAACAAAGTTTTATTTTCTGCTAGATAGTACTGTGGGAGAGGAGAGTCACATAAACTTGCATTTTGCCTTAACCAACTGAGTGAATGTCGCCCCCTGCTGGATTACACAGACTAGTTGAGTTCAGCACAGGACTCAAAACAGAAACAGCTCAAAAGCCTTAAACAGATCTAACCATTCACAATAATTTAACTGACCCATCTAGTGCCAGAACATGGTAAACACGGCTGAGGAGAATATATATAATTTATTTGTGCACAGAGGAATCTGCAGTCTATTGGTTTTTGTTTTCTAAAAATGTCAGATTTAGCAAAAAAATGTTTGTGATGTGTGCAGGTTTTGTATGGATGTTTTGAAATGTTACATATTGATAAATACTGACTTTTCTTTTTCATTTTTATTCCATGTTTTCGTGTCTTGCATTGGAGGGAAATGTTGTGAATTGTCTTAAAATTAGATTTTTTATTTTTTGTGAGGGTTCAGAAATGAACACAGTGTACCTATGAGATATTAAGAAGCATGAATTATGAAAAAAAATCTTAAGAGATGTAACATTTGCCACACAAAACTTATGCTGAAAGCATGTTAAATATTGCACTAAGATGGCATACATTAAACACAGAGATGAATTAATGATAGCTGTAAAACATTTATAGTTAAAATCGTCTTATAGCGCATTCAATATAGAGATGTTTCATAAATGTCTTCTCTCTCAACAAAATTGTCTTTTAAATGCTTGACGTTGCAGTTTCTGGTAACGCAACCCACAGTTTTATCAGGTAACATAAACTTGATGACTGGACAAGTAGGTTGTGTTTAAAGATGAATGGAGGAACTTGCCTTTTAGAGTGAATCTCACAGAAACACGTCATCCCAAAATCAAAAGAAAAAAAAATATTTTGCCTAAAAAAAATTTAGAACCATTAAGGTTGTTTGTAATTGTGACATTGTTTTCATGAGAATTTGAAGGGAAATGTGCTTAATTTTCATTACTGTAATGCATCTGTATGTTTTTTTGCCATTATTTTATTATTATTATTATTATTATTATTATTATTATAAATACTTTTTTGTGTAATTTAACAGTATGTAATGTAATTTAACAGCATTAAAAGTAAAATACAATTAAAAAATATATTACACACAGTACATATACAGTACAATACAGTAATGATGATTGGGAGAATTGTACTTTTTTTAACAATAATGTCAACAATGCAAAAAAAATCAAAAAATGTTTTGTTTATGCACAAACAGGTTTTGTGAGAAACATCTTACGATGCTGAACTAAGATCAGTTTTTTGGATTTGATATTTGAACTTAGGGATTTGGACCAGAAAACTGACCTTATAATGGGCATTAACTGCCTGAGAAAGTGTTTTTTTGTTTTGTTTTTTTTTTGTTTAATGGACTCTAGTGTCATATTCACTGGAACGGGATCTTTTCAGCTTCAGACAGCGGCTTTGGCTCACAACTTCACTTTATTTTGCCAAATGTGCACAAAAAAGAAATGTAAGGAGTGCACAAACTCTCTTTTATGGTACCTGGTTGAAAACCGGTTAGCTTTTGTTTTTGTTCACAGCCTTTTTCCGTCTTTCTCTAAATCACTGAAAGCATCTCAGTAACAGCCGTGACATCTCTAGTCCTGTTAGTGTGTATTAGAAAGAGACAGACGAGCTGTGCTTAGAGGCAAGCAAGTAAACCCATAACCACTGTATACACACACACACACATGACCTGCATGCTCCTGACCCGAGATTTTTCTAACTCTTTAAAACAATGAGCCATTTTTGTAGGAACGTGAACTGTTTGGCATTAGAATAAATGTGACTTAACACTGATAGAACAATAGCTTTATTATGCGATAAGCCACTGTTTTTATTTATGTATTTTTTTTTCGATATGAGATTGTGAGTGTATTTCTCCTCTTCATTTTGGGAAACTGTGCTTCTGTTCACACGTGTCACACGGGGGAATAGGCCGACTCTGTTATCGGATACAGTCATGGATAGGCAATACATCAGTTTACTCCTCTGGTGTGATATTAGCTATTAGCTCTTACCTGCAGTAAAGTTGTTTGTAACATTGAACTAAGATTTTGTTGATTTGTTTGATTTTTATATTTATGATTTCATATGTATCCTGTTTTTTAAAGTAATAAAATGGAGGGGAAAAAAGGACAATGTTTCTTTAGATGTGTCAGCTGTTTGAACAGACTTCACCCTGAATTTTCTCCAATATGAAGAGAAACTGAAGTGAAAAACAGTTTTAAGGTTTATTTATTATGTGCATGTTTTTGCCATAATATCCTATTAGTCTGTGAACTGTGAATGAGGCTGATAATATATGCATGCATGATATAAACAGTAGCAGTAAAAGTTTTTTAAAGCAACACTGTAACTTTTTCTGTGTTCAGAGTTTGCAAAATGTATATAATGAGCGAGTATATCATAAATTAATCTACCAAACTGCCTTTTTGTCTTATCCCAAATCACTACGGTACATTTATAATTGGTGATTATTTTTGGACTATTGTAGCCTGTTTGGGTCGTCACTGCTGCGGAGTAACACATACCTGCGTGAATCGCCATAGACATAAACTTGGAGAAGTAGCTCCGGTTAGAATGTTCTTCCGCGGGATGCATGCAGTTCTGTTTAACATTAGTGTTGCTTTAAAAACATAAAAAAAAACTTAAATCCTCAAATGTAAAAACTTACATGTACACTACCTTTCAAAAGCCTGTGGTTGGTAAGTTTTCTACAAAGTCTTGTATCTCACCAAAGCTGCATTTATTTGATCAATAATACAGTAAAACAGCAATATTGTGAAATAAAATTACAATGCAAAATGCACATTTTCTGTTTTAATATATTTTAAAATATAATTTATTGCTGTGTTGGCAAGACTAAATTAAATAGAATAATTACTCCACTCTTTAGTGTCATATGATCCTTCAGAAATCATTCTATTTTACTGATTTGCAGCTCAAGAAGCTTTTCTTATTATCAATGTTATAAGCAAATTTGGTGCTTAATATTTTTGTGGAAACTTTGATAAACCTTTACTATCACTTTTGATCGATTTAATGTGGCCTTGCAGAATTGAAATATTCATTTATTTCAAATTAATTGATAAACAAAAATATTACTGACCCCAAACTTTTGAACATATCGGTCCAAATAAATAGGGCCTCAACATGCCAAATAAATGATGAGTTATTTTTCTTTAGTGTCACATTGATCAAGAGCTTATGTTTGATGTCTTAAACCTCCTCTTCATCTTCACTAGCCAGGGTGTCCAGCTCTTTTTCTTTGCACTGGACGTGTTCAGCTTTGTATGCTTTCCGTAAGTTCTCCAGCTCTTTAATCTCAGCATGGAGGCGTTCCAGATGTGTGGCACGCCGGTTCTGTAACAGCTTCATGGGCAGTGGGTTCATATCGTTGAAGGCAATGCTTGTCAGCTTCCTGTGAACGACAAAGATAATATATTTATATATATATTTATAATATATGTATATTGAGGAAACTCCAGCGATGAATTAGCTGCTAAGTTTATTTCCTGCAGAAACCTGTGGTTTGGAAAGACTCTCCCCAAGCCAGCTTTTCTTCTTTGTGTTTTTGAAACGATGCCATGCTCTGGGAGCAGGTGCACACACACACAGTATCAGGAGCATACATTTTAAAATAGCCACACCACAGAGGCATCTGACCCATATTCCGTGTGACTGCTGCTCAGACTGATGCAGGCTGCTTTGTTTTACTATGGCTCAATGATTAATATATGGTGATGTCTGACTGTGGCAGAAATAGCTCCACAGTCACTGTCTACAACACCATGAGCTCCAGAGAGAAATGATTTAATTAGTAGGACTTTTATGAAGTAATATAAATACAATTTTATATAGTATTTCTTATATTATATTATATAGCACATCTTTTTATTTTTATATATATTTTATATAAATATAATGCATATTTTTGTTTTTCATTTTTTACGTCAAAAATGTTTTTTTTTTGTTTAAATGAAATATAAAATTAATCATATATATATTAAATGTAAAAAAAAAATATATATAGGTATACATTTACATTTAATATATACTATTTAATTTACAATAAAAAAATTATTCATCAATATTTAATATTTTTCACTAATTTGCTTGTAAATAATTATTACTCTTTTTAAGTGTGTAAAATATGTTCTAGAGGTATTATACAGCTATTCATGATGCTTAATACACTGTACACTGTTTGTTTTTAACATAAACAATACATTATAATACTTGCTGATATCTTTAAAGAATAAAATCTTGAAAAAAAAAAAAAAATGTATGTGTTGGTATGTCCTATGTTTAAAAGTCATTATACTGCTTGAAAGTAGTAACCATGAATAATATTTGCATGAGTATAAGGCATGAATGCATTTACTGTATACTAATTTAAGAATGCATCATATGCAGATTAATATTACTATTCCATATTGTAGAAAAGCATGTTAGTTCATTACTCTATATATACTGTATCTATATTAATGTGTGTATATATATATATATATATATATATATATATATATATATATTTCTTTTTTTTTCTTACTCTACTTTCTCTCTTGGTTTTTCTCTCCTTCATCTTACCTTCCATCTACGATGGTGTTGGGGAAGATGCGGAGATACTGGTACATCTCAACACTGTCATTGATCTTTAAGATGATTTCCTCTTTGTATTTGAAAAGAGCCAATGCATATCGGAATATGACCTGTGAAACAGATGAATGAGGGATTTGGTCCATTGTTACTTCCTCGTAGTTGGTCTGTAGGCTTGTAATGTTTGTGAAAATGTTGGGAATTTTTTTTTTTTTTTTTACACAACTGGACCAGGGTCAAAATGAGGGTAATCGTATTACAAACAAAATGGTTAAAAAACAAAAAAATTGTGTATTGATCTATACAACATTTCCCAGAACCCTTTATGGTACCTTTATGCCTTCATACAGGAAGGCGTCCCATACTTTAAACAGTATGCGTGTAGGCAGACTCTCAACGAACAACACCAGAAACCATTCAACAGTGATGAGAGACACGTCTACTTTTAGTGCTTCCAGATGAGCCGTGAGTCGAGGCAGCTTCTCAGACATGAGGTCCTTTAGCACACGCTGGTCGGCCTGGAGAGATTAAAAGAAGAAAATATTGAAAAATATTTCAGAATATTACTGTTTTTGTATTCAATACTTGCTTCCAAACATTTGAAAACAGTAGTGTAGAAAAGTCTGAGACCACACTGAAAATCTGGGATTGAAAATAATATCGGAACCTGAAAATAAGCCGCAATTTTTAGGACTAATGCAGTTCTCACCTGACAGCCCACCAGGTCGTTAGTGTAGTAATTGTGAGGCATGATATAGTCCACAACCACTACCAAGCACCAGAAGGCATCTTCCTCATCCTGTAGTACCAGCAGAGCAATGGCCGCTAGTCTGCACACAGTGGCATCGTTGGTGTTATTTAGCTTTCTTTTTGCATATAGATATTGTGGCTCTTACAGTAAAGCTACACCTAATTCTATTTAGCCTGTAAGGTACCGTCCATCATCAACAAATGACCACCAGATGTCTGTACATTGCATGTTATGGTCAGCTTGAAATTGGTATTGAAGTTTGTTGCCAGTGTTCAGCATGGCAGATTTGCATGTAGACTGAAAGTAAAATATGTCTTTTCTGTGTAATGATTGCTACACTTTGGTAATCAGTAAGGGGTGTATTCAATTATGATGCATTAAATGTAAAATTATTTTGCCATATTTAGCAAGAAATATTTTGTCTTTTATGTTGCCTCATTATACATTTAATATAAATATATTAATATATGATATTTTTAATTATATGAGACTTCAATTTTAAGAAATATAAATATATATATGACAAATTATACTTTTAATATAAATATATTATATTAATATAATATATATATATATATTTATTTATTTATTTTTTCAATTATACGAAATAAGAAACTTGCACCTTACAAAAAAAAAAAAAAAAAAAAAAAATACCAGTAGTGTACAAAAGTCTGAGACTTTGGCAAACATTTTGGCAAAATTTGACACTTCTTATTTTTGTTACACGCATTACACTCAATTGCCCATTATATTTTAAAACAAAAAGTGCCCTATTTAGCCAAAAAGCTCTTGTGATAGGCCACTACTTGTACTACTCACATTAGTTCTATAATCACTTCTAATCAAAGCCAATTCTCTCTCTTTTTTTTCTGTGATGGTTAATTACCTGTTGAGTCCCTGGATGTAGCCGATGGTGGGGTTTTGCCATGAGAACGCCTGCAGAACTCTCTCCAGCTTCTGAATCAAGGTGCTTGAAGGAGGGGAAAAGTACTGATTGGAGGTCAGCGTGCGATCCAGGTCCAGCTGGATCTGTCTGGGCACCAGGTGAGGTGAGGTTCTGCTCTTCTCGCACAGTTCCTGATAGCGGTCAGGATGACGCTCTTTTAGAGACTTGTTCCTAGACTGTATCATAAAACGCCAAACCCTCGCACGGTACTCGCGCGGTAAGCCCGTCCGGAGTAGATTCTTCAATTCTGTGGATGAAGAGAGTTCTCCTTCAGGGCGTCCAAACAGAAGCTGAGCGCAACGAGCCAACAATGGCCCATCGCATTCCTTCTGGTTCAGCAGGTTTTGGGATCGGATCTCCAGAGCCTGAATCTTAGCAAGCAGCTTCAGGTCCTCGACTTTGTAGTCCATTGCAATCTTAAATCCATATTCATCGTAATCCCTGTGGAATGTCGAGAACTGTGAGTTCCAACATAAATAGCATTTATATGTGAAAATGTTTTATAATTTAAGGCTCATTCACACCAAGAACAATAACCGTTATGATAACTTTTAAAATTTGTTCTAAATGTACAAGAATAGCAGAATCCACACCACAACAATAATAGCAGACGAATTATATTGTTGAAAAAGCTTTTAAAAGGATTTTTTTTTCCAGCTGATGAGGCATGAAAACACTTATAGCCAGTCAGAATCCAAAGAGCTCAAGCATTTAAAGTAGCAGACAAAAAAAAAAAAAAAAAAAAAAAACGCAGCACATACTAATAATAAACAGAACAATATTGTGCATTTGTGTGGATGTCAATAGTTGTCATCAGTTATTCTTGGTGTGTGAACAGACATAATCTACGCTCGCTAATAAATTTTATTTCATTGAAGCTCTATATGCTTTTTTAGCAGGAGTTTTATCTAAGCAACAACTAAGCCATTCTTTTATAAATCTCATAGATGTCTACAGTGAACTTTAGCCATCCATTGGGGTAAACTGATGGGACTGTGTTTACCTTATTGAGTTTAGTTTGATAGCAGTGCTCAGGTCTGCCCGAACTGCATCCTTAACCACCTTCTTGACTGCTTCCCTCTGCTCCGGGTTCAATTCCTTACTCTCCTGGAGTTTCTGGAGGATTCCCAGGTATCTGCTTTCCATCTGACAGCTATTGGCCTCCAGAACAGCACACTGGCACAAATGCCAAATCCCATATTCAAGCACTTCTTGATGTTTACTATATCAGATTACCATTGCGAATGGCTCTGACCAATTTTAAAGCATTTATATCACAGAAATGTAATTTCCTGTGATCTTTTAATATGGAAGTGAACATACTCTAACTTTCAAAATTCAAATCTCTAAGTTCATAAAGAGCCATTTAGTGTTTAGATTAGTCAATCTGTACAAAGGGTAAAGACAGTAGCAAAAAAAGAAACCTTGAATGAAAAATAATTTACCTTTACTATCAGACTTTGCTCCCGTTCAGAACTTTTTCTCCAAAGTGTTGTCAGATGGTAGATCTCAGAGTTTAGGTACTGGTTCTGAGTTTTATATGCCTTCAAATCATCCTGAAATAGAGATATGATCACGATTGGGCTTAGAGTAAAGTTGTAATCATGCTTGGCACAGTCATTTCAGAATCAGCATACAATGTTGATAAACTGTTCATAAATAATGCAGATTTAAATTATTAGCTATATATACTACCATCAAGAAGATTTTATGTATGTATCTCTTATGATCACCAAGGCTGCATTTATAGGATCAAAAATATGATATTACAATTTAAAATAACTGTTTTATTTATTCCTGTGATGGCAGGAATTTTTTTTTCAGGATTCTTTGCGGATTAGTAAATACAAATATATTTTTAAATTGTAAATGTTTTTTTTTACTGTCACTTTTGATCAATTTAATGAATCCATGTATATTTATATTTTATTGTAAAACAATATTTTTATGTAAAAATCCTTTATTTTCTCACTTTCAAATTCTCATTCTCGATTGTTAGCTGTTTTAAGGCCTCTGACCGCAGCCCACTGGTGTACTGCTTGTCTTCTCCACAGACTGCTAACTTCTCAGACAGCTTCAGTATCACTTCCTGTTTGGCCTGATTCTTTTGTATCAGGAGCTGGACACTCTCCTGGAGTTCAGCGATATTGGCATCCCTCTGGTTCAGATCCCTCCGTAGGTTCTCGTTCTCTTGCTGCAGGGACTCCAGATGGTCTCGCAGTTCGGCTGCACGCCGCTCGCCGTGTCTGAGGAGCTCCAAGTGCTCCTGCTCCCCCTCCGCGGCTAGAAACTGAGCACAGGTGCGTTTCTCCAGCTGAGCAGCTTCCAGCACCTTATGTAGCAGCGACACCAACTCCTGACAACACATTCATATACAGGTTTCAGTTGATTAATCTTACTGTATATGAGAAGCTGCAGTGGTGATTAACAACCTCACTTTACCTTCTGTGCATTGACCTCTTCAGCCTGTTTTTCATGTTGAAGTCCAGATGTGTCCTTGAGCTCCAGCGGTTTGGACTTTTCTTTGCTGTTCTTTCTGATTGGTGAAATGGTGGCGAGATCATGCTCAGACCTGGCATTAGCAGGGGATTCTGAGTTTTGAAAAGAGCTGGGTGTGGAAACCGCTAAAGTTAAGGAGGACAGTGGCAATGAGCACTTAAATTTGGAACCATTGTTTATTGTTTTTCTAGTGAGAAAGTTGTGGTTCTTACTGGATGTCGTAGATGAGGCTGTTTTTTGGATGTCAGTTGGGTCGCCAATATGGAAAACACTTTGTCTGATTTCCTGCGAGTGCCGGTTACGGAAACTGTGCATTGTGTTCCTGTAAATCAAACACAGAGAAATCACCGAAGAAATGACTCACAATAACAACTTCATTTTTGGAAGAAAAAGGCCAAATGCAAAACTTGTCAAATGATGTTAAGCGTGTCGTGGATGTTTGCTAGGGTGTTCTGGATGGTTGCTTAGTGGCTTAAATTAACAGAGGCCACTGTAGTCTCTAGACATGGCACGGTCCCTCTAATTTAAGTCTGTAGGGTTTAATTGGGAATCTAATTATTGACCATACTTGCCATCAGGTGAAAGTCTAATCACTTAAGCCTATAACGCCTACTGGATCATATCTGATTTTTAAGGCCTCTAAATTATTAACACGATCAAACTTTGCTGCCAAACCTGTTGTAAACAATCTACTACATTCTTTCTGTCACCTGATTGATGTCTTCTAGTATAATACTACATTCTTTCTGTTTTTTGCTGAAAGTTTGACATACACCAATGGGGACCCTACTACATTAACCCATTTCAGTGTCACGGAGCTGATTGATGTCTTCTTGTATCAAGGTGGAAAAAGCGCTGTACATTCACTCCCCCCCCTACAATCCTGCCGGCCCGAGACTCGAACTCACAACCTTGGATTGCGAGTCCGACTCACATCTCGACTTCTTTTTGCTATGAAATCTATACTGATTTTTATAAAAGTAAGCATAAGAACAACTGAAGCAACTCTGGTTTACTTGATTATCCATATATCACTTTTTAGAAGAATAATGCTAAAATGTGAGCATCAAATATGGTACAGGTTTTTGATGAACATTTATTAACATTCATCTCTCAATCATCATTGTACTGAACTGCATTGCACTACAGAGCTTTGTCCACAAAACTAAGCATTTAAATACCATCTTACTAAGAAATATCAGTAAGGTTGAGAGATATAGATTGACAGTTGATATTTATATTTTAAAAGATTTCATCTAAAGATTCAATGAAATGTTCCACTAAAAAAAAATTGACTATTTTCATATGTCAAGCTTTACAGTGGGTATAGAAAAAGAATCACCTTCACTATGGCACAGAAAGCCATTTGACTTTCAGCTGTGATCATATGTGCTCATTTTGATCAGCTCATCATGAAAAGAGCTTTTCTGGAGTATTTTTTAGTCCTTGGTAGTGCAACTGAAGCAAACAATCAACTATGGGGGGCAAGACATTGTCAAAAGAGCTCCGGTATAAAGTTGTGGACAGGCACAAGTCAGAAGATAGACAAACACAAAATAATAATAATAATAATAATAAATCAAAGGCTTTATTAATGCCTAGAAGCACAGTGAAGTCTATTATTAAGAAGTGGAAGGTATTTGCTCACTGTAGCTCAATTAGTGGATGTTTGATTGACATATTGAGAGGGCTGTTTAATCCTGGTGCAGGCAGACTGGCAGCTTCTTCACCTACCAGGCCAGAAGGCGTCTTCACCATGGGCAAGAAGTCAGCTGTGTAAGACAAGGCAGAAAGTATGTTGAAACCCACTGTGTTAAAAACATCCGATAGGCCAGAATAACAAGATGCTTTTCAGCATCATTACTCTAGTCTTCAGTCTCACATGATCCTTTTAAAATCATTCTAATATGCAAATGTGCTGCTCAAGAAACATTTCTTATTATCATCAATGTTGAAAACAGTTATTTCTTTGTGAAGACTGTGATCATTTTTTTTCAAGATTGTTTGATTAATATAAATGGATGAATATAAAGCACATTTATTTGAAATAGAATCAGTGTAGTAATTTTTGATAAATTTATTGCATCCTTGCAAATGAAAATTATTCATTTCTTAATTTCTTCAAAAAGAAAAATAATCTTACTGACCCAAAACTTCTGAATGGTAGAATAAGACAGAAAAAATAATAATGCATGGACTCTTCCGTAGACACTGAGAAATCATCTGGGAAAAATAAGACTTATTCCAGTAGTACAATGTTATTTTTGTATTCTTCTCTGTCTTGCTCTACCTATCTCTTTTCTAATGACAGAACCACACAATGTTATTTATCACAGGGTGAGGTACATGCCTCAGCATGCCTGCAATTCCTAATAATCCCAAGTGCTGTTTAAATGACCCATATGTTAACCACGAGCTAGCACTGAGTAAAACAAACAAATATCCATACTGTCGCTGAGATCTTTTTAGCTTATATTAGTCTAGTGGTGCAATCATCCATATTTTCTACAGATTCAGCTGCTCAGACATTCACTTCCTCATTTTCTGCATTTGACTCTTATCCAAGAGCTGTTTCTTAATGCCTGGATACCAGAGCTTGTGGTTGGAAGGGCGTGTCTGTGAATCCAAGTAATGAATGTGCTTTAAGCACGAGAAGCCCAACCCGACTTGGATTCCTGGAAATTATGCATTTATGCATTGTATATTACAAGAGACAGGGAGCAACTTGCAATTAACTAATTAAGTTAAGTTATCTGCATATAGTAGATATACACTAGAAAGCAATTAGTATCAAAGTACTGCTGCCACATTTCCACCGTAATTGACGAATATTTTGGGTGCCTCAAAAATGAGTTTAAATTACATTTCAGACTTCATCAACCATATACCATTTTTTAAGTGACCAGAATTTCTATTTGACCTTTTTTTTAATGTCATTTTACAATTAATTATAGAGTTCTTTTGGCCTCAAAAACTATTTGAGACAAACATGTGCCACTTTTGCTGCAAACCAGTGTTATTTTAGTATTATTTATATACTATTATATTACACTAATATGTATTTTTAGTTTTAATAATTTTAACAAGGCAACATTTCTATTTTTTAAATGCAAGTTTTATCTTAATAGTTTGAAGGTGAAGTAATTCCTCTGGCAATAAAAACACTCAGTTAAAACATTATTTTGGGGCACAGATTTAAAGCATTTTGGAATAATCCTCAAGATCTGACTGGGCCTGTTGATCTTTTACTTTCTATTAACTTAGTATCACATGACTGGCCAAACAACTGAACTTTACTTTGAAAAATTAAGTGCATTCTCCCACAGATCATATTTCATAAACATTGTAATTTCCATAATGCAGTAAATGCCTTTCAGCTTTCATGTGAGGAATGTCAGGTTTCATAACACTATGTTGTTAGGTTCTTACCACGGCAGTTGTTTGCTGATGGGGTGCTTTCCAATTTTCGGTTGTCTGGTCTGGGTATGGACAGATGTTCAGCATCCTGCTCCCTGTACAACGTGCGTTTCAACTGCAGCTGCTGCAACCAGTACATTTGGGCATCCCTGTTAGCTGCCTAAAAACAAAATCATGTTTGAAGACTGTTGAGAGGAAAGTACTGTTGTCTTCCTCAAGATGCTTGCCTGTTATTCCTCCATACTGAACCCTAATGCCTATGTGGGAGAGACTCGAGGGTCACCATATTTTAAGAAAAATCCATATTGACCACTGATCAGAACTTTACACTTTACTGAAATGTGGACAGCCAGCAGCCTTTTCTCTCCAACCTAATGTTGTGTGTGTAATATAAAGTGCAGTCATGTGATCACTGTTCCATTTTAAAGGATGTCTGACCCCACTGATAACAGCAAGCTTTTGGAGACGAGAAAGAAAGAGAAAGAATAAGGTTTTATATTCCTCCACCATTTATATGCTAGAAGCTTGTTTTTGAAAAGCAAATGACTTTTAGAATCTCTAATCTTATATCAGGAATTGTCATAAATAATAATAATAATAAAAAAAACATAAAACTTGTTTTTACTTGTTTTTTTTTTTTTCCCAGGTCATTATCCTAAAACTATTTCATATTCAACACAAAGTCACACTGGCATTATTCATTATTTTCACAAGGAAGCAGTGAAGCACATATTCCTTCCATTTATCATAACTGTGGTGGAATAAATAAATAAATCGTTAAGTGTTTATACATTATGACAGTATTTGATGTATTGTCTTCAATGTAGAGTATGATCATTTAAGCAACAGAATTAAAAATAGTTTTTAATGAGAATCACCTTTCAGGATAATGACGATTACAAAAAACTACAAAGTTAAATGCAAAAACACATTCTGATAATAAAATTTAGGGACAAATGTGCTTAAAATTCTTGGAAATAATGTGACAATTTGTTTAAGCCGTTTTAAAGTAATTGTTACACGCTTTCGTCATTTTTAATAGTTTTTTTGTAATTTTATTAGTTTTTAATAAGGTACTACAGTTTTATATTTAATTTTAATTTATTTTCAGCTGTAGGTTAAACGTATTTGTTATTATTTCAGTATTTAACAAAGGCAGCATTTCTAATTTTCTAAGCATTTCTAAGTTTTATCTAATGTTTAAAATGTATTTTATTTCACCTTTATTTCAGTTAAATAAATGATTTTTAATATTTTTAGTTAACAATAACAGCACTGAAATACATTTAAGTTTCTTCATATAAAAAAACATGTATAGTTGCCATGTTCATCTCAGTGATTTTGTCACAACTACTGTACTAACCTCTTCCATGCAGCTCTTCGCCCTTAGTTGCTTCACGATTCATAAATGATTAAAATCTGTTATTTCAAACCATGTGATAACATTACCTTGAGAATGACAGTGCGCTCTGGTGTCTGTACATGAAAGGTTCCCTCCTCTCCCTGCAGCGGGTAACTGAACGTGGCACAAAACAGATCCACCTTACCCAGAGGATTGATATCCTGTGCCATGCGGTAGTAAAACAGCTGACAGCTCTTCTCCTCATAGACAAACCAGCGGGACTTCCAGACTTTGAGAGGTCCACCCTGCTTGTTGAGGTAGCCACATAGTTTAGTGCTGGAAGGAGTGTGTGTCCCTCTGAGGGTGGCAGAGGTCCCGTCAGGAAGAGCAGTATGCATCTGGATGCTATTCTTATCCTGATCCCCATCTGACCGACCCAAACTCTGTTGTTGGGTCTCCTCAGAGCTGACACACTCATCTGCAGGAGATACGTGCACATTCACTGGAGGTGGAGTGCTGGAGCTTCCCTCACTCTCCATCTGGTTATCTCAACAAAGAGAACAAATAAAATCAGGCAAAAAGTTCAAGTAATCAAATGATGTCTATCAGCATCACGAGTATATGTCAATTTAGAGCTTCAGTAAAAAATATGTATATAATACACTAAATCTAAATGTTAAAAACCATCAATATTAGGGTATGATCATGAAGCAAGATAATGTGCATTTCTTTTTAAATTATAACTAATTTACTTATAAATTTACTATGATGCACCAGTGTTATGAAGAATATAAATATAAACATTTGATAATTTAGTTGTCACAAAAAACTAAATATAACATTATTCAAATACATCCATCTTATCAAACTACTCATTCATTCTTATTAATAATTTTCTTTTAAAATTGTCATTAATGTACAACAGTAAATCATCTGCTCTATTTAAATTTTTATGACAGTAGGCTTTAGCCAAATAAGTGAATACTTAATCTAAAAAAGATTAATCTGAACAGTACATTTATTCTATATACCATTTTCATATACAAATGTCCAAAAATGTCTGAAATATGCATCTAATGCATATTAGCACAGGTCAGCAGGTCTAATGCACAGGTCACCTGTGGCCTAATGGTTAGAGATTTGGACTTGTAACCAGAAGGTCGCAGGTCCGAGTCTCGGGCCGGCAGGAGTTGTGGGTGGGAGGGAGTGAATGAACAGCGCTCTCTTCCACCCTCAATACCCATGGCTGAAGTGCCATTGAGCAAGGCACTGAACCCCCAGTTGCTCCCCGGGTGCTGGATAGCTGCCCACTGCTCCGGGTGTGTGTTCACGGTGTGTTCACTTCTCACTGCTGTGTGTGTGTGCACTTGGATGGGTTAAATGCAGAGCACCAATTTCGAGTATGGGTTACCATACTTGACAAATGTCACGACTTTCACTTTCACTGAATAATAGGCTTGTCGCAATAATTAAATAACCGTCTAATCACAATTAGGCTATTTGAACTAACCACGATTTTTTTTATACGGCACAAGGGGGAGTCATACACCAAAAGAAACAGAAGAGCACCAGTTTGCTTTTCATGGCTTGTATTGTATATATCATCTGAAGCCATTCCATATCTTAATGTGAGGGACAGAATTGTATTTACATTGTTAAATTTAAGTTTACAGAAATTGATCTTCCTTCTGCTGCAGCTGTCAGTCATTCTCCGCTCAGCATTCAAACAGCACGTCACGTTCAGTTATGACAGTCAGCACGGTAAAACTCTCCAAGATTATACAACTTATTCCCATTATAATTCTTGATGTATAGATAAAGGTCTGGGGATTCACATAAAATGACATCTTGCTAGAGTTCAATGCTCTCTCACTTCTCTTCTCTTTGTTTGTAACGTGTGGAGTGCAGCCACTCATAGATTGTGCGCTGTGACTTGTGTTGCTTCAAATGCACCATTCTGCACCCTGGATGTGCATTTTCACATTATCAAAGACATTTCACATTATCAAAGTTTTTGCACACATAAAGATTATTAAAAGCTTTTATTTTTCTCATAACTTCTATCTTATTTTCATGAATGTATTTTGTAAGAATACAAATAGTTAACAGAATAAACATGTTTAAATTGTATAATGTGCACCAATGATTTTTTTTTCAAGGTATTGTTTTTGCTTATAATTTATAAAGTCAGCTATTTTTATTTTATTGTTTTTATTGTTTATTTTGCTTCTAGTGTGTTTTTTCTCTGTAATGAGGAAGTGAGTATTCAATGGATTGTGTTTAACAAAGGGTTTAAAAAAGAGTCACCATTAGTTCCACAAACACAGTATTAATGTAATGATGTAGAAAAAAAAAATAGCACTGGTGTTGGATCGGTATTGACTGATTTTTAGAATTTGGAATACTCGATGTAATCTTACACTGCAAAATAATTAAAAAAGATTAAAAGATAACATCATAATTATTTACTGAACCCTTAAATTAATCACAATTATATAATGAAAGCCATAAAAAACAGACAATTAATCGTGATAATCGGCATAATTACCAAATACCCATGACTATTTTTAGACAATTAATCGTCAGCCAAATTTCATAATCATGACAGCCCTTAATAGCCCCACAAATTACAAAATCTTTTTACTTTAAAATAAAAAAAATATTTTTTTCTCCTCAACTCTAAAAACATTAATATGCTCACAAATCCCTCATTACCAAATAGACACATTTTTTTTATATATATATATTTAACATAATACAGTGTCACAGATCATTGTTTTCCAGACACACAAAATTAGAGTAATTAACCTTAAAAAATTTTTGACTGACTAAATATTAAAAATGTTGATATTCAGCTATAGTCAAGGGATCAGAAAATAAGGTGGGGAGATGAACTTGTCCTGGTGCGCATCTTTCCCTATATTATTCCAAAAAAAAAAAAAATTATAAAGAAAAAGACGAAACATTGCACAAGATGTACAGTTATTACCTCATTTCAGTTTTCACATAGGAATATTTCACAATTACATATCACAAGCTTTTATGTACAACTCCAGGAAATTATTTAAAATATATATATATTTTTTTAATAATTAATTAACAAACGAACATTATCTTATGCTTTGTATCAAGTAGAAAACCGTATTTATTCAAATAGAAAAATACAGTTTCAATAAAGTTGCATGACATTTTAAATTATTTAATGCACATTAATGGACTTTCAAGCATTATATAATATAATGCATGTTAAAGTCATTATGAAACAGTCAGCTCTTCTCTGTATCGTAAGTCATGTCAGTCAACACAGAGTTACACGCGCACATTATTCACTGTTTGGCTTGCTGTGATAAATAAACTGAAATAAGACACGCTGTTTACAGCACAGTAGTTGATAATAATCCCATACCTTCTCTGTTGAAAAGCTCAAAGGTTTTTTACTCCATGTGTGTGTCCAGGGCTCGTCTCATGGCATTTACACATCATCTAAACAGCTCGCACACACCTGCACTTCCTTCATGACTCAAATTTCTCTCATCAGGAATATGAAACATAGGGTTGCCTTTAGGGAGAAGTGTCATGAATGTCATCGCCTTCTCACACTGTTTTGAATGACTGCTCATTTCAAATAGTGTGCATACCAAGTATTTGTCGAATTTCAGAAACTTGTTAACTGTTTCAATAGTAAAAACTATTTTGTTTTAACTTATTTAAATTACATATGGGAGACTGGACATTTGAACACTAAATACAGTCGTGTTTTTTTGTACATGAAGATCATTGTACATTTGGGTCAGACCTTTTCAATGAATCACTTAAACCTGTTTGTAAAACCGGTCTGAATGCTTTGTTCTTAAAGGGATACTACTCCCCAAAATGAAATTCCAAACCTGTAAAAGCTTCGTACGTCTTTGGAACACAATTTAAGATATTTTGGATAAAACCAGGAAGCTTGTGACTGTCCTAGACTGCCAAGTAAAATATACTGTCAAGGTCCAGAAAAGTATTAAAAGCATTGTCAGAATAGTCCATCTGCAATCAGTGATTCAACCATAACGTTATGAAGCGATGACAATACTTTTTGTACACGAATAATTTTATTCGACAAGTTGTCTTCTCTGTGTCACTCCACATCAGCCTAGTGCCATTCTGGAGAATCTGAGCTGTACGCAGGCAGGGTACGCTCTTCTGTGTAAGCCAAATTGTTAAATAAAGTCGTTATTTTTGTTTTCTTCATGTACAAAAAATATTCTCGTCGCTTTATAACATTAGGGTTGAATCACTGATGGCAGATGGACTATTCTGACGATGCTTTTCTTACTTTTCTGGACCTTGACACTGTTATTTACTTGGCAGGCTATGGGACAGTCACAAGCCTCCCGGTTTTCATCCAAAATATGTTAAAGTGTGTTCCGAAGATGAATGAAGCTTTTACGGGTTTGGAATGACATAAGTGACATAAGTGACTAATGACAAAATTTTCATTTTGGGGTGGAGTATCCCTTTAAATTAGACTGAATCGGTGACTGAATTAGTCTGATGTTCGTTTCTCCAAAGACATCACCCAACTTTAATCTAAAGTCCCGTTGAACTCTTTTAGTAATGACGGAACTTGCTACAATAGTTGCCTTTGGGAAACGTAATTTAAATAAAGCTGATTTATTTAAGCCAAAACCGTCTAAATCGGACCTGTCCAATTCATTATGAACTCTCTCACTGAACCAAGAACCGTTTCAGCCAAAAGAACTGTCTTATGCGATATTTTGTCAACTCTCTCTCTCTCTCTCTCTCTCTCTCTCTCACACACACACACAAAGTTTGTTCTGAAACGTAGAGAAGACCTATTCGAGTCTAGAAGATCTATTATTTATTGAGCAGAATTAGCAAGATGACCTAACAAACATGAAATTAGATTAGATTAGATTAGATTAGATTAGATTAGATTAGATTACAGTAGATTCAACCTTATTGTCATTATGCAGAGTACAAGTACAGAGCTAATGAAATGCAGTTAGCATCTAACCAGAAGTGCAAGAATATAGTGTTTTATATACATAAAAGTGCAGAGTAAGTGAAGCTATGATTTACAGAATGTACAGTGGGGTTGCTATATACAGTATTGAGCAGAGTATATACAGAATATAAATAGGAATGCAGTGTAGGATTGTATGTACATAATGAACAGAGGATTATATATACACATTATGAACAGCAGCAATGTGAGAACAGTGGTAATAAATACAGTTGGATGAGTGTGCAAAAGTATTGTTAAAATGAATTCTATGTAAAATAACAGTAGTGCAATTATATTTTTATAGAATAGTTTACTGTGCTTTGTACAGTAACGACTTAGTTTACAGTGCGATAACTAGAACAGTGTGCAGTCTGTGCAAAATATGAGTAGTGCAAATACATGTATGTAAAGTACTTTGACCAGTGCAGTAATAAAGTAGGTGCCGGTTAGATTGGTGGTGTGGCGTTCAGAAGGGTCATGGCCTCGGGGAAGAAGCTCTTCCTGAACCTGCTAGTCCGAGAGCGTATGCTCCTGTAACGGCTGCCGGATGGAAGGAGAGTGAAAAGTCCATGGTTAGGGTGAGAGGCATCCTTGATGATGTTTCTTGCCCTGCCCAGACAGCGCTTGTGATAGATGTTCTCAGTGGAAGTTAACTGGGGTGCCGGTGATCCGTTGAGCAGTTTTCACCACTCGCTGGAGTGCTTTGCGGTCAGATGCGGAGCAATTGCTGTACCATACTGAGATGCAGTTTGTGAGTATGCTCTCAATGGTACAGCGGTAGAATTTCACAAGGATCCTGGGATTCAGGTGAACTTTCTTAAGGCTCCGTAAGAAGTAAAGGCGCTGCTGTGCCTTTTTGACCAGGGTGGAGGAGTTATGGGACCAGGTGAGGTCATCAGAGATGTGGATGCCAAGGAACTTGAAACTTGACACACGCTCCACTACAGCTCCGTTGATGTATATGGGTGTGTGTGCATGACTCCTAGTCCGCCTGAAGTCCACAATGATCTCCTTTGTCTTCTGGGTGTTTAGTTCTAGGTTGTTGGTGGCACACCACACAGCCAGGTGCTGCACCTCATTACAGGTGCTGCACCTCATTACACCTCAAAAATTACACCTTTATTAATGACACATAATCGAAAAAAAAAACCGTAAAAAACAAAAATATGTGAACACATAACTTTATTAACGTTTAGAGCCTGAAACGTTTGGAGCATGAATCGCAGGCTTGATTTTTCAACCTGTTCTTCGAAGCGACCAGTTCAGAAGAACCGATTCACAAAAACGACTCTGAAGTCCCCGCTGTTTCCTCCACGACGGCAGAGTGCGCACTTGCGCGCATCATCATCATCACACACTGACATTTCTTCTACGATGTCAGAGTTCAGGCCGCACTGACAACAACGTGCGTGTGTTGTGAATGTGTATACCGCGAATGATAATTTACATCATATAAAAAGGACACAAAACACGACAAGGTAAGCACTGATCTTTGTGTCTTTATATAAAAACAACTGGATTTTCAGACATGCTCTGTCTTGATTTGTGCCAGTTTCCTTTTCATTTTGTAATCATAAAAAATTATTCTGACGTTGAAAGCATTTGTTAACTGGATAAGCAGGTAGAGTGGTATTACTTTTTAGTACCGCCATGTAAATACTATGATACATCAATATGTTAATCACTCAGTACCATGGACACACTTGTCGAATTTGGACACACTTGACTAAGTTACATTTGTTGCTGATAATCTATTAAACCTTTTGACGTATACATTTGTTTGCAAAACTAGACCGGATAGTGCAGAGAAAGCAATAAATGTCCAGCAAACATAGCTGTTTAAAAAGCATCCTAGGATGCATGTTGTGCAGTTGAAGTTGACAGGACGCCTTTCCCACCTGCCATGTCTTATTTTAGTGATTACAATCAAATCAATCAGTCCAACAAAAAGTGCAAAACTGTTTCAGATCTCATCTTGTTGAAAGCATCCACCTAAAATGAGAAACCTCAGTCTGCTGCAGTGCTTCAGGTGTGTGGATCTTTCTATCCCGGGATCCCCGCAGTGCATGAGCATCAGGAGCGAGACTGGAACCGTGCTGGTGGCCTCTGAGCTTGCCATTACAGAGTTTGACCCTCGGACCCAAGAGGTATTTCACTGAGTTGAACTGAGTTCCAATCCCAGAAAGGGTCATTTAAGATAGTTTTAACCCCATTTTGATCCAGGGGGATTGTCCCTGTTTTAATGTGCTTTTATAGGTTTATAAAGAGGTTTCACTGACGGCAGATGACTATCTCCCAGAGGACGGTGGTGGGGTTGTGGTGGCGATACAAGATCTGCCAGATCAGGAGTCAGTGTGTGTGGCCACTGCCAGTGGTGATGTCATTCTCTACAACCTCAACACCAGTCAGGTGATCATTCATTTAATCTTAATACTTTGATGATTGTGTAAAATGATTGCTAAATGATTCTGTAAAATGTGTGTGCTCTTGTTGTACTCTCTGATTTCTCTCTCACAGTTAGAATGTGTTGGCAGTGTGGAAAGCGGTCTAACTGGCATGACATGGAGCCCAGATCAAGAGCTGGTTACTCTGACCACAGGTCTATATCACTAGCAGTATTATTTTAATATCCTTGAGATAGTATTATAGTTTTTATTAATATTTTGATTTAGTTTTTATTTATATATTTTATATTTTCATTTTAATTTCAGTTTTAGTACTTTTAAATGTTTTTGTCAGTTTTATTCGTTTTTAGTGTATATTGTTTTAATTTTTTTTTTTTTATGATGAATTAATTATTAATTATGTTTTTATTTTAGGACATTAAGTTAAACTAAATAAAAAAGAGAACTGTTGTTAAATTAAAAGTTACTAGCTAAAATATAATACGTTTATTTTAAGTTAACATTTATATTATTTAAAGTAACAGAATTTTTTTATGGCTTAAGTTTAAGTTAACTATAATATCCCTCCCACTCTGCATATATATGTATGACTCAGTTACATCTGTTTAGAAGTGCATAATAATCCCATTTCATTCTTTCTTATTGTGTGCGCTTGTGTCTTATATGGTATGTCAGGTCAGGACACCATTATCATGATGACCAAAGACTTTGAGCCAATAACTGAGGTTGCAATCAACCAGGATGACTTTGGCGAAGGTATAATTCATAAGTCTTCATTTACCTCTTAATATCATGCTTTCATGCAGTTGACTGCAATGTGTTCAGTGTATTTGAGCAGCGATTTTGTTTCTGTGCCTCAGATAAGTTCATCACAGTTGGTTGGGGGAAGAAGGAGACTCAGTTTCATGGTTCTGAGGGCAAGCAGGCCGCCCAGCGGAAAACAGCGGTAAGTTTTTGTTCTGTTTAGCATCGTTCTGCTTTACCAAATCAACCCACTACTGCTTGCAAATGTGATACAGACCTCAGGTATCATCAGGAGATCACTAGCATTTCAACCTGGTTTGAATATGGTCCTTTTCTCACCTAGTTTTCATCCACTGTCACAGGAAGTGCAGCCTGCCCTGCCATGGGATGACAGGAAGCCAAGAATCACTTGGCGTGGCGATGGGCAATTTTTTGCTGTTAGTGCTGTTTGTCCTCAGACTGGTGAGAATCTCCCTTTCTGCTATTGTTATTACATGAAAAGGGATGTGACAGTTTGTGTTATTCATCATTCCTGTAGCTCAAACAGTAGAACATCGTGCTAACGACACCAAGGAGTGCATGAACTGATAAAATGTGTATCTTGAATGAAGTGTAAGTCACTTAGGATAAAAGTGTCTGCCAAATGCATTAATGTGAATGTAAAATATAGCAGCTTTTTTGTTTCAGGTGCTCGAAAGGTTCGAATCTGGAACCGAGAATGTGTTTTGCAGGCCACCAGCGAGGCTGTTAACGGTCTAGAACAGCCTCTCTGCTGGAAGTAAGATATTCTGAACGTCTTTTAACTATTTTTTTTTTAGGTTTTAACTTTTTTTTTTTTTTTTGACTTAATGCTGAGTCTGACAGACCTGATGTGAACTGACACAAATGGATTTTTCTTCTAGACCCTCTGGCAGCCTGATCGCTTCCACACAGCGGCACCCTAACAAACACAGTGTGGTGTTTATGGAAAAGAACGGACTGTTGCATGGAGATTTTACTCTGCCTTTTGGAAAGGAACAGGTCAAGGTAAATCTCGGCTCCTCTGTATGTGTTATTTTCAAAGATTTGAAATATAAATCATGGTGCATGAATCGTTTCTCAGGTAAAGGAGCTGCTTTGGAACAGTGACTCTACTGTTCTGGCTGTTTGGATGGAGGACTTGAAGCCCAGAGAGAACAACCATCTCAGCACATACAGTAAGATGCAATTCGGACTGCTTTGCATTAGGGCTGGGCGGTATGTTGAGTCTGTGCGATATATAGATATATTTTTTATAAACTATATGAGTCAAAACTGTTTATATAGATATACAGTAGTTTGATAAGTGGTTTTATGAGAGCGCATCTGAAAATTGTGGAGTGGAGTGAAGTGACTTTCACATTTCATGCTGGTCGGACACGGAAAAATTGCCGAACGAAGGCAACTTTCGCGCTGCCATTCGCCAGCTCTAAGGGAAAGTTAACCATGCCGTTTCGGGTCGACTTGTGTGTGAAAGCACAAAACACGTCCCGGCTTAATTGCTTTTTCCGGGATTGAACCCGGGTCGGGACCTAATAACATTGCCGGGTTTCAGTCCCAAAAAATGACCGGAATCTTGGATTCAATCGAGCGCTGTTGTGAACAAAAAGCCAGAAAACAAATAATTTGTGAAGTAAAATTTGGAAATATGAAAAAAAATGCCTAGTCTACTTGTCGTGGTTTGTGGTGATGACGGCACGTTATCAACGTGTCTCTTTTCAATTAGACTGGTTTTAATTTCGCATCTGATTAATCGACTTTTATTAGGGTGTTTTGAATGGCCGGAGAGACTGAAAATAACGTTCGTTCTATTATTTTCGACGAAAAAAAATATGCGCAAACTGTAACGAAGCAGAGACACAGTTAGTTCCCTCATTTTCCGCGCTGAAGCTGAGATCATTCGCCAGCTTAAGTGAAACAGTTAACATGCCTAGTGTTTTCGACTCGTACATTACAAGTCACACCCTGTCATTCATATCACGTGTCCCTTACGGGACCTTTACAGGTTGTGTGTGAACGCATCTGCCAGTTAAGATGTTTCACATATTCCGGGTAATGATGAGGAGCTGTCTTCCACTGGCCAGTGTGACAAAAGATGCATTTAAAATCTAGCGACCCGGGTACAAATGCCGGGACACATTGTCCCCGTGATGAAACCAAGAACCTGGAAAGAAAGATTATTTGAAAGTTTGGTGTGTGTTGTGTGTGTGCGTTGTGTGTGTGTGTGTGTGTGTGTGTGTGTTGTGGTGGTGTGTGTGTGTGTGGTGGTGAATGTCGATGGATAAATGTATATTTGCCGGAAACGCAGTGTGAAAGGGGCTAAAGTGAGCTGCTGAGGGGAAAGTGCATAATCTATGTTGTCCTAAACATGAGACATGCTTAATATGAAACGCAGTGTGAAAGGGGCTAAAGTGAGCTGCTGAGGGGAAAGTGCATAATCTATGTAAGCTATTTTTTATAGGCGTTCATTTTTGACGGGAGGAACAACCACAAGGTGACTATGTGCCATATTTTTACAAATCAAAGTTTTCAATAACAAAATGCCTGTGTGAAACATTAGAGTAGGACTAGGTGACAACATAGCCATTTTTTCATAATAACCTGTAAGATATAGTTAACACGGGACAACACCCAAGTGTCCTGTAAGATATAGTTAACACATACTCAGTGCAACTTAACATCCAAGTGAAAAGATATAACACCAACAAAAAAAAAAAAACAGATTCATTGAACTGGAAAAAGGATCACCTCCTCCTAAAAATGACTGGTAAACTCAGTCAGGTGTAGCTAATCACCTTCTCAATGGCACATAAAGCCATTTGATTTTCAACTGTAATCAGCTCAGCATGAAAAAGAGCTTTCCTGGAGCATTACATTCCTCGGTAGTACAAATGAAGCAAACAATCAACTCTGGGTGGAAAGCACTGTCAAAAAATCTCTGGGATAAAGCTGTGGACAGGCACAAGTCAGGAGATGGATACAAAAAAAATGAAAAAAAAAAAAAATAAAAGGCTTTATCAATGCCTAGAAGCACAGTGAAGTCTATTATTAAGAAGTGGAAGGTGTTTGGTACAACACAGACCCTCCCTGCAGCAGGACGTCACTCCAAACTGGATGAAAGAGGCAGGAGGAATCTGCTCAGAGAGGCCACCAAGAGGCCTACAGCAACTCTGAAGCAGCTGCAGGAATTTATGACAAAGATCCGTCATTGTGTGCATGTGACAACAATATCACAAATTCTGCACAAATGTGGCTTGTATGAGAGGGTTGCAAGAAAAAAAGCCACTCATCAAGAAATGCCACATGCAGTCACGGCTGAGCTTTGCCAAAACACACCCTTACTAAAATTGAATTATTTGGCCTCAACACCAAACAAATGTCTGGCAGAAATCCAATACAGCTCACCATCCAAATAACAGCATTCCTACAGTAAAGCATGAAGGTGTAATATCCTGTTATGGGTGTTTCTCTGCAGCAAGGACTGAAACACTTGTCAGGATAAGGAAAATGGATGGTGCAAAAAAAAAAACAATTCTGCCAGAAAGTTGTCAATGGTAAGAAGGTTTTTCTTTCAACATGACTATGACCCAAAGCTCACAGCAGAACTGAGCACACAGTGGTTGAAGGAGAAAAAGATGAATGTCCTTGCATGACCGAGTCAGAGCCCAGACTTAAACCCCTTTGAAAATCTGTGGAATGACTTTAAGTCCACAGATGCTCACCATCAAATTGAACTAAACTTGAGCAGTTCTGCAAAAAAAAGTGGTCAAATATTGCAAAGTCTAGATGCATAAAGTAATAGAGACAGAGACAAATCCCAACAGACTAAAGGCTGTAATTAAAGCAAAAGGTGGCTCATGAAAATACTGACACAAAATACTTTCCAACTCAGTGATTTTTTTTATTTATTTTTTTTTCTGACACGTTGGTGTTATATCTTTCACTTGGATGTTATAAGTTACACTGATAAAATACAGCTGGATAAAACAAAAGCTGTGTCTGTCTTCATTTCAGACTGCAAAGCAACAAAATGTGATTATTTTAAAGGGGGGTGATTCTTTTCTATATCCACTGTATACTGTATATTGCAATTTAGGCAAAAAAAAAAACAAGATATGATATTTTTTTATTTTTTTTTGTCCAGCCTTACTTTGCATATTCAGTGATGGTTGTAGAAGTGATCAGTGTTGCTTATTAGGGATTTCTTCGTTCACAGTTCAGCTGTGGACAGTTGGGAATTATCACTGGTATCTAAAGCAGAGTTTGCATTTTGGCAATGAGCCACTCAGGGCTCCGGCATGTGTGTGTTGGGATCCTGAGAAGCCCTTGCGTCTCCATCTCTTGACTCGAGGATGGGCCAGCTACACCTATGACTGGGGCTGGAGCACGCAACGCAGTCATGGCAACGACTGCCATGACAACGCCAATGTGGCAGTGATTGATGGAGGTAGACGAGGCCATTGTCAAACTTATGAATAATTGATTAATCTCTGTGCATTCATATGTTGTAGACAACACACTGTTTCTCACTGTTAGCTTTAGAACGTTTGATGAGTAAATAAGGCATTTGAGTACAGTCTACCAATTAATGATTTGAATAATTTGTGTGTTTAACTAATGTGTTTTGCAGATAAAATCCTGGTGACAACATTCCGCCAGTGTGTGATCCCTCCACCTATGTGTGCCTTTGAACTTCAACTTCCTGTTCCTGTCAACTTGGTCACCTTCCATTCTCAAGCCCAGAGGACCAATGAGCTCGCTGCTCTCACAGCCGATGGGCATATTTATGTATACGGTCAAGGTAAGTCATATAATTTGAAACTTAATTCAAACATTATGTTGTTTAGGATTTCTTAGTTGCATTTCCTATATTCAGGTGGTGGAGTTGAAAATGGAGGTGAACCAACCGGAGTACCTGGCTTTAAAGTCATCTCAACACCATTAGTCTTAAGAAAGAGTTACAGGTACAGATGATTTTGATTGATTTCTTCATGTTTCTCCAATCTTTATTTAACAAGAAGGTGTCACTAAATAATACAAAATTTTTAAATGATAGTGTAGCTGTAAAAGTTTGGGGTAGGTAAGATTTATAAATGTTTTTGAAAGTCTCTTGTGCTCACCAAAGCCACATTTATTTTAAATAAAAATACAGAAAACATTTATATTGTGAAATATTATTACAGTTTAAAGCCATTGTTTTCTATTTCTTTTCTATTTTAAGTTTTATTTATTCTTGTTATGGCAAAGCTGAATTTTCAGCATCTTTACTCCAGTCTTCAGTGTCACATGATCCTTCAGAAATCATTCTAATATGCCGATTTGCTGCTCAGAAACCATTTCTTATTATTATCAATTTCGAAAACAGTTGTGCTGCTTAATATTTTTGTGAAAACCAATGATATTTTTTGCAACATTATATATATCACTGTTGATCAATTGAATGCATTATTTGCTGAATAAAAGTATTTATTTCTTAAATATTACTCATCCCAAACTTTTGGATGGTAGTCTACAAACAATACATTACATTTATTGTGTATTTGCAGCTGTCATTATCTTTTGATGAATTTCAGTGAAATAACCTTTCAAGCAATAATAGTCTTGTCTTACCCACAGTTTTCTCAGAGTTTTATGAATTTTTTTGCTAATTTCTTTTCTGTAATTTTCTCAGGCAATCATATTTATTCAGATCGGCACTGCTGTGTAATTATTACACGCAGCATGTATTCTGATGCAGATGTTCTCTCTGCATCTGCAGGGTCGCTATTGATCAGGAGGAACCTCTGACGCTGCGCTTGCTGCTGTGGTTGAATGAGGATTTGTTTTTGGCAGTGGCCCACGGAAGACACTTTACCCGCCTGCTGAAGCTCACCCCATCGGACAGCCAGGACCCCAAGGACACGCTGGAGATCAGGTACTGCCGCTAAAATAACTAACTCCTCCGGTCTTGTCCACATTTGTATTCAGTGTAGCTCACGCAAAGACAGACTGATCTAACGAGCATAGACATGAGCTCAGGGGCTGGGAATTGTTCAAACTTTTGAATTTTTAAGACTCTGCACTTAAAACTATGCAGTGTCTCTTTTTCTTCAATTTTTGGTGTTGATCATTTCTCAGGTCAGACGTTCCAGTGGATGGTTTTGTGATCAGCTTGTGTCACGGCCTCAGAAATGGCACTGTGGCTCTGCAACTTGATGACGGACAGATCCGGAAAGTTCAAATGGGTCAGTCAATCCACTAATTCGTAATTATAAGAGGGACTGGATTCGGCTACTACAGAGTTTCTGGTTTTATCGCTTGTCTTGTGTTTTTTTTTTTTTTCGAATGCAGTTTTGAAATGAATAATTTAATCACACATATGAAGACTGCTGTTAATGCTAGAATATTCCATATAGACTCTTCAGAGCTCAGTCTAACAGAACGGAAGGATTCTACTGGCAATACTATCAACTTTCCCCGGCCTTGTTTTCATACGGCACTATGTACCCTCAGCGGAGAGGTAAATATATAAATTAAAAAAAATAATAAAATAAATATATATATATATATATATATAGTCTCCATCTATCACTGCCCTTTATTTCATTATGCTCACTTCAGTTTTAATAAACACTTATGTTTTTGTCTTTTAATAGGAACATTTGATAGGCCTCACAGAGAGATCACATCTCTACATCGGTGACTCACTGGTAGGTAACAAGAATATAAATGATGTTGTGTTGGTGCCAAAAAATCTTTCAGTTATGCTCACCGGAGTCTCTCTTCCATAGGTGGCCTCCAATATCTCCTCGTTTGTAGTTTATGATGACTTCCTTTTGCTCACCACACACTCTCACATGTGCCTCTGTCTCAACCTCAGCACACTCTCTATCAAAGGTATGTAAATGCATCAAAGAGATAAATTAAGTAAATATATATCATATAAAAATTATTCAACACCATTCAAAAGTTTTTTTTTGTTTTTTTTTAAGAAATTAATATTTTTTATCCTTACTTTTGAGTAAATATGCAAAAAAGTGACAGTAAAGACATTTATAATGTTACAAATAAATGCTGTTTATTCAAATTTTCATCAAAGAATCCTGAAAAAGTGCATCACAGTTTCCACAAAAATATTAAGCAGCAAAACTGTTTTCAACATTGATGATAAGAAATGTTTATTGAGCACCAAATCAGCATATTAGAATGATTTCTGAAGGATCACGTGACACTGAAAGACTGTGCTGAAAATCAATCACAAGAATAAATGACATTTTTAAATATTAAAATAGAAAACAGGCGTTTAAGTTGTAATAATATTTCACAATATTACTTTTGTACTGTATTTTTTAATCAAATAAATGCAGGCTTGGTAAGCATAAGAGACCTATCGTAAACAAAATAATCATACCAATCCTAACATATATTCCATAAATATAGAAATATTTCAATATAAATATACATGTATGATGTTATTGGTGTCCCGTGCAGGTCTGCAGGCAGCTCTGAGCTCAGATGCTAATCAGAATGATGAGACTGTACGCAAGGTGGAGCGAGGCTCTCGTATCGTTTCTGTGGTTCCCCAGGACACAAGACTTATCCTGCAGGTGAACAGAGCCTGCTTCTTCTCACATCTTCATATGATTGGATTATTTATTTAATGGAAAAATTGATTTAAGATGTTGTTTTGTTTTTCAGATGCCACGAGGGAATCTAGAAACCATCCATCATCGAGCTCTTGTACTTGCTCAGCTCAGAAAGTGGCTTGATGGGTATTTTATGTTTAGAAAAACTTAAGACAATAGTACATTGGTACCTTTTTTAGTTTTTAGAAGGAAAAGTTGTGTGTTTATTTTAAATTTGAAATTGATGATATGTTATCTGTTTAATTTACATGATTTGGATTCATTTGAATCATTGTGCTGTGTTGTTTGTTTCAGGCTCAGATTTAAAGATGCTTTCGAGTGCATGAGGAAGTTAAGGATCAACCTCAACCTCATTTATGACCACAATCCAACTGTGAGTGACCTCACTCTTGTTGTCATTTCCTTTTACAATAACATCTAAACACATTCTTCTACACCTTGGATTGCATTTCCTTTCAGAGATTAGTATTAAATGAATAACAACGCTGCCATCTACCCCATTCTATGATTCCTCTCACAGGTGTTTCTTGACAACCTCGAGATGTTCCTGAAACAGATCGACTCCATCAACTACATCAACCTGTTCCTCACTGAGCTTAAGTAAGCCTTTAATGCAGAGATTCAATCTCTTTTGATGCTTTTTTCACTTAATTGTTTTTTTTTTTCATTCTTAGAGAGGAAGACACCACTACAACAATGTACCCATGTCCTTCACGCTCAGCCTCCAGTTCTGCCGCAGGTAAAGAAGGAAAGAAGGTGGACATCATCTGTGATGCTTTACGGTCAACAATGGAGACTCTCGACCCACAGAAGTCAGTTCCTCCGTTATAAATGTTACTTATGTTTCAGAAATTGCAGGAAGTATAGTATAGCCCTCTACTTCCCTCTCCAAATGAGATAAGATTACATTTCACACATGATGTACATCAAGCCCTGAACTTCCTCCTCTGAGATGCTTTCATCTATACACAGGTATTGTTTATGTGTTCTGACATCACACGTGAGAAAAACTACACCAGAACTGGAAATCGCTCTACAGAAGGTCCATGAGTTAAGAGGTGAGTCACGGTTAGCGTAAGCCTAATAAATATACGTTCAGTTATGTGTCTGTTACATCTGTTTGCTTTTGTGGTTAGTAAACCCACCCAGCGGCAGCAAGAGTGTGAGCGCAGAGGAAGCTCTGAAGTATCTTCTCTTCCTCGTCAACGTGAATGAGCTGTATGAACACTCGCTCGGCACTTACGATTTTGACCTAGTGCTCATGGTGGCTGAAAAATCTCAGAAGGTCAGTTAGAAGATTCCAACTCTGATGTATCTTTACTGTTAGTTTGTATCTTTATAATTAGATATATTATATTATTTTTTTATTATTATATAAAGTTTTTATT